>NW_017189806.1:0-28632 GCF_001704415.2 Capra hircus | reverse complement strand
TTCCCTTGAACTGCAAGGAGATCAACCAGTCCATTCTAAAGGAGATAAGCCCTGGGATTTCTTTGGAAGGAATGATGCTAAAGCTGAAACTCCAGTACTTTGGCCACCTCATGCGAAGAGTTGACTCTTTTGAAAAAGACTCTGATGCTGGGAGGGATTGGGGGCAGGAGGAGAAGGGGACGACAGAGGATGAGATGTCTGGATGGCATCACGGACTCGATGGACGTGAGTCTGAGTGAACTCCAGGAGTTGGTGATGGACAGGGAGGCCTGGCATGCTGCGATTCATGGGTCGCAAATATTCGGAAACAACTGAGCAACTGAACTGAACTGAACTGAACTGATACTATTTTCCAAGGTGGATACACCAATTTACATCCATACCAACAGTGCACAAGGGTTCCCTTTTCTCCACATCCTCACCAACATCTGTTATTTGTAGACTTGTTGATGATAACCATTCTGACTGGTGTGAGGTGATATTTAATCATGGTTTTGAGGTGCATTTCTCTAAGGATTAGTGACGTTGAGGTGTGAGGTGATATTTAATCATAGTTTTGAGGTGCATTTCTCTAAGGGTTAGTGACGTTGAATGTCTTTTCATGTGCCTGTTGGCCATATGGATGTCTTCTTTGAAAAAAAATGTCTATTCTGTGTTTTTTTTTTTTTAATTAATAGCCATACTAATGGGTGTAAGGTTGTTCTCATTGCGGTTTGGATTCACATTTTCCTAATGATTAGTAGTGTTGAGCATATTTTCAAGTGCTTATTGGCTGGCTGTTTGTACATGTTCTTTGGAGAAATGTGTATTCAAGTTCTTTCCCCAGTTTTTAATCAAATTGTTCATTCTGTTGTTGTTATAGGAATTCCTTTTAGGTTCTGGATGTTAATCTCTTATCAGATATATGATTTGCAAATATTTTCTCCCATTCTGTGTGTTGCCTTGTCACTCTGTTGACAGTGTCCTTTGAAACACAAAAGTTAATATTTATGAAATTCAGTTTGTTTATTTTATCATTTGTTTCCTGTGTTTTTGATATTATTTCTGAGAAACTGTTGCCAAATACAGTATCATGAAGTTTCTCCACTATGTTTTCTTCTGAGTTTTATATTAATAGTTTTACCTCTTACATTTAGGCCTTTGATTCATTTTGAGTTAATTTTTGAATATAATATAAGATAAAAGCCCAACTTCATTCTTTGGCGTGGAGATATTAGTTTTCTCAGTACCATTTCCACTTCTACTTTGTTGAGATGGTTTTCTTCTGCTTCTAGATTGTTGAGTGTTTTTATCATGAAAGGGTGCTGATTTTCATCAAATGCATTTTAAACATGAATTAAGATAGTATGTGTTTTTTATCTTCATTCTGTTAATGTGGTATGCTACATTGTTTAGTTTTTGAATGCTGAACCACACTGTATTTCATGAATAAATCTCGCTTTTTCATTGTATATAATCCTTCTATGTGCTGCTAAATTTGGTTTGCTAGAATTTTTAAGTCTATCTGTATCAATATAATGGATGTTAGCCAAGTATTCTTTTCTTGTAGTATATTTGTCTGGTTTCACTTTCAGAATAATATTGGCCTTGCAAAATGAATTTTTAAATGTTCCCTCCTTTTCAATACTTAAGAGAATTTGAAAATAGACCATTTTCTTATAGAAGTTTTAGATTCCCAGAAAAATTGAGCAGAATATTAAGAGTTTCCATATGACTCAGTCCCCAGTACACAGCCTCCTTCACTATCAAAATTCCATACCAGAGTGGCACATCTGTCAACCCACATTAACACATTGTTATCACTCAGAGTCTATAGTTTACATTAAGGTTCACTGTTGGGGTTGTACAGTTAGTGGTTTTGGACACATCTATACTGACATATTGGAGAAGGCAATGGCATGCCACTCCAATACTCTTGCCTGGAAAATCCCATGGACGGAGGAGTCTGGAAGGCTGTGGTCCATGAGGTCGCTGAGGGTCAGACACGACTGAGCGACTTCACTTTCACTTTTCACTTTCATGCATTGGAGAAGGAAATGGCAACCCACTCCAGTGTTGTTGCCTGGAGAATTCCAGGGACAGGGGAGCCTGGTGGGCTGCACTCTATGGGGTCGCACAGAGTCGGACACGACTGAAGCGACTTAGCAGCAGCAATACGTTTTCAATTACATTATAGTATTTTTCAGCTCTAGAATATGTTTGGTTCATTTTAATAATTTGTCTCTGTCTCACTTTTTTCATACTTCTTTTTTGTTGATTGCCTTTAGTTCTTTGTTTTCCTTTGGCTTTTGAGCATATATAAGAGAGTTGCTTTAAAATCTTTGTCTAGTAAGTCACATGTCAGGGCTTCATTGAGTGAAGATAGTTCTATCAGTTTATTCTGTACCTTAGAGTAGGCTGTAATTTCCTGTTTCTTTGTATACTTTGTCATTTTTGGTTGCAATTTTAACATTTCAAATGTTAAAAAAACTCCAAAAACTTCACCAGTTTTTGTAGACTTGCTTTCTACATGGGTAATCCTTTACCAATGAACTGGACATGCTTTGATCATAGGAATTATGCTAAAGTTACAGCTTAAGATTTTCTCAGGCCTTTTATGCACATGCATATTACCTGGGCCTGTGTATAGATATCTCAGTTGTCCTTTGTATATGGCTACTTTTAAATGTCTTAATTTCCCAAAGAGTCTCACTCCAGATTCTTCTTGGCACCTTAGACAGTCTATTGTATGCCTCCACTGATACTCTTGTCTCTGCTTTCTGTAGACTTTGCTCAAGCACTGTATGTTGCCTTTCCCACCTGTCTTCAAAGTTAGAAAAAACAAAGAGCAGTCCTTCAGACAGCACTCAGATAAGTTAGAATATTGGAAATAAGGTATACTGTATTTCCTCTGCTTTGAAGGAGGGTTTGGGAACAGGGCTGCCACCTCCTCCATATCTAAACTGCTGCCAGACTGGGCAGGTGGTAAGGAAAGGGTAAGTGATACTTAAAAATTTTTCCTACAATTTTTAATTAAGCCTTTTCCTGATTGGGTGTTCCTTATTTGCTGTACACCTTTGACTATTCTCAGATGTCTTATAAGATTATTTTATCAAGTCTCTGATTATCAGTGGGCTTCTCTGGTGGCTCAGTTGGTAAAGAGTCCATTTGCCAATGCAGGAGGTGTGGGTTCGATCCCTGGGTCAGGAAGATTCCCTGGAGAAGGAAATGGCAACCCACTCAAGTATTCTTGCCTGGGAAATCCCATTGGCAGAGGAGCCTGGCAAGCTGCAGTCCATGGAGTCACAAGAGTTGGACATGACTTAGAGATTAACCACTACCACTAGTTATTAACATTTTGTATTGTTTTTGTGGGTGAATGAGTGCCTGGAGCTTCTTTGCTATTTTGCCGACATCACTTCTCTTATTAGTTTTCAATATGTTTTCTTCTCTTCCTTTTTCATCTTTCATTTTTACATTGTTGTTCAGTTGCTGAGTTGTGTCTGACTCTCTGTGACCCCGTGGACTGCAACATGCCAGGCTTCCCTGTCCTTCACTATCACCTGGAGTTTATTCAAACTCATGTCCATTGATTTGCTGTTGCAATTTTACATTGGAATATCACTAACCCATTGATACCCAGAAAGAAGAAAGTACAAAATAATAGAATATTAGGAAGGGCCTGCCATATAACCCACTGAAATAAGGACACCTGTGTACTAAATACTAGATTCATTTTTTAAATATAGGACCAAGAGTAGTCATTTCCCTTGTATTGATCTCTTCTGTAACAGAAAATGTTTATATATGCCAGATGTCAGATAAAGTTAGATATGAGCTGGGCAAATTTAATTACCAATTTCATGATCTTTATAGCCAATATTGAGCCTCTAGAAACATGAGACTCATATGTAATATATAAACATTATATGTGTGTACATACATAGAGAATACAATTAGAGTATTCACAAACATATTATTTTTAAATCACTGAATGGTAGGTTTCTGATTATCTATTTGTCTCTAGACTTGACAATATTTTCCACAATTCCTAAGTAATGGATCATTTTTATAGCAGAATAAAAGCTCAGAGAAAGAGTGGTTGTTCTGAAAATTTCAGACATGGATTTATAAAAAATAATATAACAAATTCCTCTATATTCAAATTAAGAAATAAAATATCACATATGTAGATGAAGCTCACTTTGAAGTCTTCTCTGATTATGTTAGTCTCCTTCTTTCCCAGAGATAATTTTTATCAAGATTTTGGGTTTTTCATATTTAAGACTTTCCTTTGTAGTTTATTACATATATATATATATTTAGTTTTATTACATATATATATACATCCCTAAGTGAAATATGGTATTGTTTTCTTGCATGGTTGTATCTATAGGTGCTGGCTACCTGATAGAAAGGAGGAAGGAAAAAACAATACCATCTATGCCTTCCTTGCCATGTATATTCTCTTACAGAGCTACTAAGATGGACACAACCATTATTTTTAGCTTATGTGCTGTGGGGAGCACTAACACATTTGGCAGATATTATTTTCAACACTTTTCTCCTTGATGTCTTCAAAGGTTTACTTTCCCAAACTCCATCTCAGTTCAGTTCAGTTCAGTTGTTCAGTCGTGTCCGACTCTGTGACCCCATGAATCACAGCACGCCAGGCCTCCCTGTCCATCACCATCTCCCGGAGTTCACCCAAACTCATGTCCATCGAGTGGGTGATGCCATCCAACCATCTCATCCTCTGTCGTCCCCTTCTCCTCCTGCCCTTAATCTTTCCCAGCGTCAGGATCTTTTCAAATGAGTCAGTTCTTTGCATCAGGTGGCCAAAGTATTGGAGTTTCAGCTTCAGCATCAGTCCTTCCAATGAATATACAGCACTGATTTCCTTTAGGATGGACTGGTTGGATCTCCTTGTTGTCTAAGGGACTCTCAAGAGTCTTCTCCAACACCACAGTTCAAAAGTATGTATGGCAAAACCAATACAGTATTGTAAAGTAAAATAAAGTAAAATAAAATAAAAAAAGAAAGAATATGTTAGACAAAAAAAAAAAAAAAACATCAATTCTTTGGTGCTCAGCGTTCTTTATAGTCCAGCTCTCACATTCATACATGACTACTGGAAAAACCAAAGCTTTGACTAGACGGACCTTTGTTGGCAAAGTAATATCTCTGCTTTTTAATACACTGTCTAGGTTGGTCTTTCTTCCAAAGAGCAAGGATATGTATTTATATATAAGAAAAGATTCATCACAAGGAACCGGCTTGTGCAGTAATGGAGGCTGAGAAGATAATGGAGGCTGAGAAGTGCCATGGTCTGCCCTTTGCAAGCTAGAGACCCAGGAAGGCTGGTGGTGTAGTTCAATTTGAGTACAAAAACCTGAGCATCCAAGAAGATGATGGTTTAAGTCCCGGAGTGAGGGCCAGAGAAGGTGAGATGAGATGCCAGGCAGTGAGGTAGGAAACGGGGGAATCCCTCCTCCCTCTGCCTTTTGTTCTGTTCATACTTTGAACAGGTCAGATGAGACTGACTCACAGCAGGGAGGACATACTGAGTTCACCAATGCAAATGCTAATCTTATCCAGAAACATCCTCAGACACTCCCAGAATCATGTTTAATCTGGGCACCCCATGATCAGTCAAGTTGGCACATAAAATTAGCCATCACAACTACAACTACTGAGATGGCAATATAAACCCTAAGAAGAATATTAAGTGGAAAATACAAGATACAAAAGATGAGTAATGTTACTCCTTTTGTGTGTGTGTGCTGGTGTCTATGATTGTGTATCCTCACCCACAGGGACATGTCTGGAGGGGACACACTGTTCTATGACAACAGATCCTTTTGGGTCAGGGGGTGGGAGTCAGGTCTATAAGAGAGGTGAAAAAATGTACTTTTTTGTATCATTTGGAATGTATTCAGGAAAAAACATTTTCCTAAAAATCTGAAAACAAAATACTGTGAACAGACCGACAAAGGTAATGTGAACATATACTTATTACTTTGTAAAAACATTCATTGTATTCAGTTTTCTGGGGAAATGAAGTAGATTTTAAAATGGAATTTACACTGTGTTTCTAGGTCTCCTCTAGCTCTATCACCCTAAACACTCACATGCCCACATGTGCAGCTTTCTCTTCAGTTCAGGCCAGGGCTGGACATCTATCCCCGCAAATGATGAACACAGAGGGATTGCTCACAGTAAGTGCAAATTTCCAGAAAATCCTGGCTGCTATCACTAAGCCAAGATCAAAACCTCCATTCCTTGGTCTCTTGCCAGTCCCCTAGTGGTGTGTGTGTGTGTGTGTGTGTGTGTGTGTGTGTGAAGGAAAAAAACGTACATTTGCAACAAATGACACATGCTTTGTTTACTATGATACCAGTCCTTTTCGGGCAGTCTGTATCTATGTTAAAATAGTTCCACCCGATTTTGACCACAAATCTACATCACGTTCATTGATACATCTCTTCCCTCAGTGTAGGCCGAAGTGTCTAGGCTACAGAAGATCCCTCCAGAGAACACAGCATTTCACTCTCCATTACGCCACTCCTGTACAGGTTTCTCAGACCTTTCCTCACCCCCGTCGGCCATCTCTTGTGCATGACGCTGGATACTGCTGCCCAAACATCGCTCCTGTACCCCGTCCTGTCTGCCTCCTCCCCCTGAAGTGCCTTCCATCCACCTGCCGCCCACTGCCAAGGAGCGACTGCCACGTGGTGTTTCATCGTGTGCAGTCCCTGGAATGTATATCTTTACAATCTTCTCTTACGGTTAGTTTTTTTAGACAAAATTGTAATTATTCTGTGCATAGGTTCAAAGGCTGGCTTTTAAGGGAGGATAGTTTTTTGTTTTTTGGTTTTTTTGCTCCTTGAATAAATATTTTGTAAAGAAGTTTGACGCTAGCGGTACGCTGGTGCGCCACCTCGTGACATAAACCTGAACTGCAGCTTGAACTTCTTGAAACTGGAAGGTGGGAGGGAGGGGTTGTGGCCAAAAGTCTCCAGAGAGCTTTCTGGAAGGCAGGGTGGAAAGGGGGACCTTGCTAGTGTAGGATACTGACAGGCTCCAGAGAGAAAATTCAGCCTCTTACCATGCTGAAGAGAAAGCTGTATGTGAAAACAAAAAGATTTTCATTTTTATACTTAGGGATGAATAACTAGAGATGGTATAAGCAAAAATAGATCCATGTCATTTACGGTCTTTGTGAGCCATATTTGCACTTATTATGACCATACTTCCATGCAAATACTCGTACATCATCACATTTTAAGTTATTTTACAAATTTCAGGGTTTTTTTTTTTTTTAACATCGACCTAAATTTCATCATTTGGATGCTCCAAAATTTATTTCACCAGTAATCCTAGTGATGGAAATTTAGTTCCCTTAGCATATTTTCTATTACAACAATAGTATACTTAACACTTTTGCTCATATATATGTAGTTATCTTTGTGTGCATTTCTTTGTAAGTTCCTGAAGATTTTCTTTCAAAACTATGCAATCTGAAAACTTTTATATTAACATATTACATTTAAAATTCTATTACAATTTATATCCTTTATAATATAGTATCACAGTGCTTGTTTTTTGCATGTTGGAAATAATGTGAATCATTCCTTATCTAATAGACACCTAAACATCTCTCATCATTTGTTCTCTTTATAAATCACTTTTAACCCTTATATTGATGTGGTATAATAAATTCTCACAACTTCATGTTGTTTGAAATCCAGAAAGATTTTTATCTGTTATCAACTTTGTGTGGATGGCATGTGTTTACTGTCTATACACTGATAAAGGCCAAAGTTCAGGCCACTTTCAGGTAGATATTTGCACTGGAGGACTGAACTTGTCCTCTTTAACCTTAGCAAACTGTCCCGGGTGAACTCTAGTATTGTTAGAAGAGAGCCTGATGAGTATGTGAGTGTGTCTGCGTGTCTGTGTCTGTGTCTGAGTGTGCTGACCAGTATGTTCACCTCTGCTCCCTGTGTCCCTTCATGGCTTTGCTTCCCCTTCGGTCATTTCTGTAGAATGAAGATCTGACCAACAACTCACCTAAACAGAGCTGCATTTGTTGACAAAAATATCCTCCCCCTTGTGCTTGGGCAACTGTGCTATTGTAGACACATGGACTTGGCACATTTAAATGTGCATTTTACTGTTTTCCACACTACCTGATTTGTTTACCTGTGTTCAGTACAATCTCTGCATGGGATTTCCTCTGGAACGTGATGGACTGTTTCTGGATTTGAATCATTAGCTGCACATGTTCCCTCATACAATGTCACCTTTATCACTGGATTATTTTGTGAGAGCTTCAGTGGCTTATCTGGTGGACCCATAATGCCTGTTTCTTTTGCCACTTAATTCATCTCATTGTAACTTACTGGAGAGAGCAATTAGTGAAAATGTAGGGGATGATTCTTGGGCTGCCCTGAGTCCTTTGACCTTGGAACAGAAGCATTTTGACACTTAGGGAGTGAATCTGACGAAATTTAAGTGGATGTTTTAGCACAGTTTAGAATACCTGAGAAGCATTGCGTTATAACAAAGCTTTTGAAAAGGGAATAATAGAGAGCACTGAGGCCAAAGTACCTAAGTGTCCAAGGGGATTGTTAAGGGTTGATATGTTTGTGTGTGTGTGTGTGTGTGTGCGCACGCTTAGTCCTGTCCAACTCTTTGTAACCCCATGGACTGTAGCCTGCCAGGCTCCTCTGTCCATGGAATTCTCCAGGCAAGAATACTGGAGTGGGTTGTCATTTTCTTCTTCAGAAGATATTCCTGGCCCAGGTATCGAACCTGATTCGCCTGCATTGGCAGGCAGGTTCTTTCCCATCGGGACACCTGGGAAGCCCTAAGGGTTGAAAGGTGTCCCCAGAATATGTTGAAATCCTAATGACAAAATGCCTCAGAATGTGACCTTCTTCAGAAATAGGGTCATTGCAGATGCAATTAGTTAAACTAAGATGGAGCCATGATGGAATATGGTAGACCCTGAGGCAAAGAAGCAATGTGCAAAACTCAACCAAGTTTCACCTGCAATAAATGCCCTTTATCATGTTTGGGAAGTTCACCTCTATTCCTAGCTGGGGGGGGGGGAGGGCACTCTGCAGAAAGAGAGAGGCAGTGAAACTTCCCTCGCAAAGCCGAGGGGTCCCAAAGAGAGGTAAGCCTGCCGTCCGCCGACCCAGCCCCTCGCCGAGCGAGAGGAAACCAGACGTGACAAGATTTCTGTCCAAGCAGTTCTGCTTTACTGCTGCAAGCTCTTGGTTTATATAGGCAAGCAAGGGGGTTTTGCGAGGGACTTTCCATAGTTGCACCAATCACATTAAAGGTCAAATTGTAATATGCCATAGTTGCACCAATCATGTTAAAGGTCAAATTGTAATATGCCATAGTTGCACCAATCACATTAAAGGTCAAATCTTAATATACCATAGTTGCACCAATCACGTTAAAGGTCAAGTCGTCATGCGCTTCATTGTAACAGAAGTCTCTGGTGATCACCCGCCGTCCACGTGCACGGAAATCAAGAGAGCCAATCAAAAGTTGTAACATAGACCACGCCCCTATCTCTTCTGCCAGGCGCCATCTTAGCTCTAAACCGCAAAGCTAGCCCTGCTTTTTTAAGGTTTCCCATGTAGGGCCCCACATTTTTCTGTGTCTGTCAAGATGATCATGTGTTTTATCTTTTATTCTATTAATAAAATGTACTATATCAATTAATTTTTAGATGTTAACCAAAACTTGTCCTCTTGGGATATGTTGCTGGAATCTATTTGCTAATATTTTGTTAAGAAATTTAATGCCTGTGTTCATATAGGATATTGGTTTGTGGGTTGATTTTCTTTTGCCATTTTAGTTCAGCTTTTATATCAAGATAAGAGTGCTTCCTAGGTAGCTCAGTGGGTAAAGAATCTGCCTGCAATGCAGGAGACACAGGAGATGCAAGTTCGATCCCTGGGTCAGGAAGGTCCCTTGGAGAAGAAAATGGCAATGGACTCCAGTATTCTTGCCCAGAAAAATCCCATGGACTTGTGGGAAAATCGCATACACTTACTTTTACCCTGGCAGGCTACAGTCCATGAGGTCGCAAAAAGAGTCAGACATGACTTAGCAACTGAGCATTACATGCATGCAACACTACTATCATTTTCCAAAACAATTCGTGACATATTGACATTATTTTTTTTGTAAATACTGATGGAGTTCTCTGGTGAAGCCATCTAGGCCTGGACTTTCTCTGGTTGGAATATTTTTAGTTACTAATTAAGTTTCACTACTGGTTGTTGGCCTATACAGATCTATTTGTTATTGAGCTAGTTTTGGTAATTTGTCTCTTCTATAAATTTGTCCATTTCACCTAGGTTGGCAGATTTGTTGGCATAAAGTTTTCATAGTATTCCTTTAAAATCCTTTTACTTTCTTTGGAGTTGGTAGCGATATCCCTCCGTTCGTTACTTACTTTTACCATTTGTATCCTTTTTCCATGGTCAGTCTTGCTGGAGTGGGTTGCCATTTCCTCCTCCAGACGATCTTCCTGACCCAGGGATCAAACTTGCGTCTCCTGTGTTGCAGGCAGATTCTTTACCCACTGAACCACCTGGGAAGCCCAGTAGTTTGGCACTTTTGCATATATTTTCAAAATACTAACTTTTGATTTTATTGATATTCTCTATTGTTTTTCTAATGCCAATGACTTCTGCTGTATTCTTTCTTATGTTGCATTGGACTTAGTTTGCTCTTCTTGAATCTAGCTTTTAAGAAGGAAGCTCAAGTTATTGGTCTGAGACTCTTCTTTTCGGATATAGGTATTTGAAGGTATAAATTTATCTTGGAGCATTGCCTTAGTTGTATTCCAAAACTGCAATATGCTATGACTGATCATTCATTCCAAAATATTTTCTAATTTTCTTTTTTGCCTTTACCCATATGCTATTAAGAAGTGTGTTAATTTCTGAATGCGTTGGAATTTCACAGATTTGTTTCTCTCTTGATATTTGAATTAATTCTCTTGTGGTGAGAGAAAATATATGGCATGATTCTCATAATTTGAAAGTTATTGAGAGTTATCTTATGGCTTAGCAAATGGTCAGTCTTAGAGAATGTTCCATCTGACTTGAATGTGTATTCTACATCTATGGGGGTGAAGCATTTTGTACATGCAGGCACATCCACACGTAAATATACATCTGTCATATTGGTTGATAATACTGTTCATGTTTTCTAAATCTTTGCTAATTTTCTATCTAGTTGCTCTATTGATTATGATAGAGTTTTGAAGTTTCCAACTATCCCTTCTTTTAATTCTATCAGTTTTTGTTTCCTGTATTTTTTGGTTCTGTTTTTGGTACATATACCTGTATTATTGTTTTATCTTCATGAGGTATTGGCCCTTCTTATCATTCTGAAATATTCCCTAATATCCTAGTGATATTTCTTATCTTAAAGTCTATATTTTCTAATATTAATGGATTCATTCCAACAGTCTTGAAGTTACTGTATGCAAGACATATCTTTTAAAAATCTTTTACTTTCAAACCATTTGTCTCTTTGAATCTAAGATGTGTCTCTTTAAGATGGCATATAGTTGAGCCCTGCTTTGTTAGTCAGTTTGTCATTTGTTTCCTTTTGATTTATGTAATTATTGAGGTGTTTAGATTTTAATTTCTCATTTTTGTATTTATTTTCTATATATCTCTTACCTTTTTGTTCATCTATTCTTACTTGACTCCTTTTTCAGGTTAAAATTATTTTTGATTTCCATTTTCATTCTTTTGTTGGTTTTATATTTTACAATAGTTTTTTAAAATATTTCAATATTGTTTCCAGTTTTTATAAAAAATATATTTATTTTCACTTTTGGCTTTACCTGCTCTTTGTTGCTGGAATTTCTCTGGTTGTAGAGAGTGGTGACTCCTCTTCGTTGCAGTGCCCTGGCTTCTCATTGCGGTGGTTTTTCTTGTTTTTGGAGCACAGGCTCTAGGGTGCAAGGGCTTCCGTACTTGCAGCCCCCGGCTCAGGAGTAGCAGTTCCGGGTCTAGAGCATAGCCTCAATAGTTGCAGTGCATGGACTTAGTCACTCCATGGCATGTAGGATCTTCCTGGACCAGGAATCGAACCCATGTCTCCTGCATTGGCAGGTGGATTTTTACCACTGCGCCTCCTGGGAAGCACTGAAATTTTTTTTTTAGTTGTTGCTCTAGGGATTACAACATGCATCTTAATTCATCATAATCTATTTCAGAGTGATACTAATTCAATTCCAAACAAATAATAATTTGCTCGAATAAAAAAGTGCATTCCATCCCTGCCTCCTCTATGCTATTGTTTCTGAGCTCCTACCACTCACTGCACAACAGGTCAAAAATTGTGAGATGAGGTGTTGGGGCATGGAATAGTGACTTTATTTGGAAAGCCAGCAGACAGAGAAGATGGCTGACTAATGGCCTAAATTAATGGCCTAAATGTTAATTTAGGATAGAATTCAAGCTTCTTTTATGCCTGCTAAGGGAGAAGCAGGAGGAGGTGAGGTCAGGCAGTGAGGAATAGCCTCAGGCAGCTGCGTACTGCTGGGAGTCTGAGGGAGGTTTTGAAACTTTGTTCTTGATCTGTTGACTGGGATGGACATTAGTGTGGTCTGATGGTCCTGCAGAACTAGATAAGATAGATGTTAATGTTTCTCGCTCAAGTTTCCTTATCACTTGTTCATGTTTCCTTATCGCAGTGGGGAGGCTGAGTTTCTTTGAAATGGGGCTATCATGTATACCCCAAACTTCAGGCAAAACTCCTTTAGTGACTAACATGTCTGTCTGCAGGGCTCAGCAGAGGCTTATGACTCAGGAGATAGAGCAGCAGAAGATGTAGAGTGTGGTGCCAGAGTTCTCCCTGTTACACTATGATTGTCGTATATGTTACGTCTATATATGTTATGACTTCAACAATAAAGTTTAAATCAGTACTTTGTAGTGTTGTGCATTTTGAAGATTTTAACACAATAAATAAGAAAATATATTGATAAATTCTCTTAAATTAACCTATATATTTACCGTTTCTGTTGCTATTCATTTTTCCTGAGGATTCAAGTTGCTGCCTGGTGTCATTTCCTTTCAGCCTATAGGCCTTCTGGTAGTATTTCTTATAGTATATGTACGCACAATGAATTCAGTGTTTTTCTGAGAATGTCTTTATTGAACCTTAGCTTTTAAAGGATACTTTTGCTCTGTAGAGCAATCTTGGTTGATAGGATGTTTTTCCTACCACCATTTGCCTCTGACCACATTATTTCCAATAAGAAGTTGATCCTCTGTATGTGCTTAGTCATTTTTCTTTTGTTGTTTTCAAAGTGTGGTTTTTTTTTTTTTTTTCTGTCATTGGTTCTCAATACTTTAACTATGTCTCATTGTAGATCTTTTTGTAATTATTCTACTTGGGGTTGGTTGAGTTTCTTGTTACTGTGATGTTTGTTATCAAAATTTGTGTAGTTTTCAGACGTTATTACTTCAAATATATTTCTTCCCCTCTCTCTACTGCCCTACTGCAAGTCTCATTACTTGTTAAACCTCATGGTGTTCTTCAGTTCTCTGAAACTGTTCATTTTTTGTCATTCTTTTTCTCTCTGTTCTTCAGAATAGAAAATTTCTCATGATAGTCACCCCTTTCTGGTATTATTATTATTTTGCCATTTCAAATATGCTGTTGAGCTTCTGGGGAAGTTTCATTTATTCTACCTTTTATTTATTTGGTTAGGGCCGCGCTGGGCCTTCATTGCTGGGCATGGGCTTTTCTCTAGTTGCACAGACTGGGGGCTCCTCATTGCAGTGGTCTCTCTCCTTGCAGAGCACGGGCTCTAGGTCCATGGGCTTCAGTGGTTGTGCCGTGTGGGCTCAGTAGTCTCAGCTCAAGGGCTCCGTAGTGCTGGCTCAGTAGTTGTGACACACTGGCTTAGTTGTCCTACGGCATGTGGGCTCTTCTTGGACCAGGGATCGAACCCATGTCCCCTGCATTGACAAGTGGATTTCCACCATTGAGCCACCAGGGAAACCCCATTTATTATACTTTACAACTTTACAACTCTGTTTTATTTCTTTCTCTTTATTGGGGATCTCTGTTGATTGATTGTTGCCACACTTTTTTGTAATTATTTTTAAGTGCTTTCTTTAGTTCTTTGAATATATTTTTAATCACTATTTTGAAGGGCTTATCTGCTAGATCCAATATCTGGTGACACTCGAAGACAGTTTCTTTTGACTTTTTTCCCATGAAAATGTGTCAAACACTCTTGTTTCTTTGCATGTCTTGTAATATTTTGTTGGAAACTGGAAATTTTTGATGATACATTTTTGCAACTCTGGTAGTTGTTACTTTCATTTATTTTTAGTAGCAAGCCTGGGCTAAAATTGTCTCAGCTGTCAAATCTGTCAAGCAATGTCTTTGCTCAGGTGTGTATTTGTATGTTTTTGTGTGCGTATACACACATTTGTTTCTATTTGTAAGGTGAGCTACATACAAGTAGCCCCTGGTCTCTGTAGCTTAATGGTCAAACAAGGTTGGATAGAGTTTGTGCTCAAATAACTCAGGCAGGTAAGGTTTCTGACTCCTATCATTGTATCTATGTGTGAGTAGAGGCTGGGCTTCCCAGGTGGTGCTAGTGGTAAAGAACGCACCTGCCAATGCAGAAGATGTAAACAGAGGGAAGATCCCCTGGAGGAGGGCATGGCAACCCACTCCAGTATTCTTGCCTGGAGAATCCCATGGACAGAGGAGCCTGGCGGGCTATAGTCAAAAGGGCCACAAAGAGTCGGACCTGACTGAAGCAACTTAGCATGCATATAAGTAGGGGAACATATTCAAAGTTCTGGCCGTTTTCAAGTCTGTTTGTCCCAGCCTTACTTTTTCTTTAAAGAATATCTATAGAGTATTATTCATTATACCCCAGACTTAAAACTCCCAAATGCCTCCCATATCACCTCCTTCCTATTTAAGGAAGGCCAGAGATACAATGAGTTTCTGGGTAGATTGACTCAGCAGCCCAGTGATATAATCAAGGGCCCAGATTCTTTCCATCTCTTCTATCTACTGTCTTAGGTATTAACTCACCTGCAGTTTGGAAACAAGAAAGAAGGGCAGTTCCAGCATTACCTCCAGACACCTGGGGGGTGCAGACGCAAAGCAGCTAGGAATATTGTGTTTCTATAAGTGGATCCTGGTTACCTAGGTGTGTTCACTTTATGAAATTTCTTTAAGGTGTACACTTAAAATGTATTTATCTTTCTGTGTATATTATATACCCAAAAAAGTTGATAAAGGGAAGCAATTTAAGGAAAACATCAGCAAAGCAATACAACTTATGTTATCTGATTATGTGGTGCTGGTATATGATTATGTGAAGGTGTGCAAGAATGATATCTGAGAATCTGCCTTATACTGTCAATATTGTCATTTTGGTGGATGGAATTGAATAGACAGTAAACACCCATTGTTGATAATTCAGACTAAGAGAAGAGGCTCAAGAGAACAGAGTCTCCTCAAAGAGTAATATTTGCTTAACTATTATTTCATTTAGCCTTTGATGGAAATAAATCTATTTGCCATTGTTGAGGTGGCCTCTTGACTTCCCCTCTCTTTGGAATAAGCTTTGGGAAAGACAGACTCAGTCTCAGCAAATATTAAGAATACATACTATTCACCCATTGTTGCTGAAAGTGGGAGTCTGGCTGCTGACTGCTCAAAAGCCAATAAATAAGCAAGTTGATAGAAAGGAAAGTTTGCTTTATTTTGGATGCTGGCAATGGGGAGTGGGGAAGGCAGACTCATAGATGGAGGGAGGGGGCTACATGCAGAAACAGTACAGTCAGCTCTGACAGTCATCTTGAAGTTGGTCATGCAGTCACTTTGCTGTGCACCTGAAACTATCACAACATTGTTAACTGGCTATACTCCAATGTAAAATAAAAACAAATTGGTCTTGCAATGGTCTGACCAGCATCATCTTGATTATTTTAAATACAGTGAGTCTTTCATTTCAGGGTCAGCTTGTACTCATTTATTGGGGCCAGTTCTCCAGGGATTGTGGTGGCTCATGTCATGGCTACAGTCTGGTCATCATGTAGTCAGTTAACTTCCTGCACCTGGTGGGCATTTCAGTATCTACAGAGCAATTCAAAAGCTATGGCTCGGGATATTGTCTATAGACTCTGAGAAAGAGCTAAAGGTTCTTGACAATGCTTGATGACTAAACTATTATTAGTCAGTCTTACTGGACTATTTTCCTTTGTTTCTGTATTGTCTTGCTTCTCTGATTAAACTTATTCTTTGGCTAAAGTTTTTTCCTTTTAGGCAAAAAACAAATGGAGGACATGGGGGTGGGTAGGATAAGGACCATAGGGGTTCTTGCTTAGTTTAACCATCTTTTACTCCCAAGGTAGGCATTGCTAGTTGATCCCAGCATTCTTATCCATTGATTCCAGATAAAAACTTGAATTCTTTGCAATACAGTGTCAAAAGCAGTTGCTGCCAACAATTGAAGCCAGCACTTGAATGACATTTACTTGAAATTCTTGATCTACACCTCCATCCCTGTCTTAATCTGGAGGATGTTAAGCCATGGATTCCACCTTTGCCAGGGCACACCCAGAAGACTTGCTATGCCCAGAAGAGAGCATAGAAGATAAGAGGGTGACAGATTCTGAATAAAACTGGAGTTCAACTTCCATGTCTTCTGGATACCATCTCTGTGATCTCAATACCACCTGCCCTGATATAGCTGCCTTCTCTGAAGCCCAACTCTTCTCCCTTCAGCAATATAGAAGTCTCGGGAGCGTGGCGTTTACTTCTAGATGGAAGGGCCTTGTCAGGATCCATCTGCATAGCCCAAGTGTGACACCACATATAAACAGACCCCATAAGTGAAAGTGAAAGTTGCTCAGTTGTGTCCAACTCTTTGTGACTCCATGGACTGTAACCCATGGAATTCTCCAGGCCAGAATACTGGAGTGGGTAGCCTTTCCCTTCTCCAGGGGATCTTCCCAACCTAGGGGTCGAACCCAGGTCTCCTGCATTGCAGGCAGATTCTTTACCAGCTGAGCCACAAGGGATACCCCCCAGGTCCCACAAAAACACGTTCTAATTTTTATGGCCTGAAGTACATGGACAACTATTTTTTTCATTGAAAAGTATCTTGGAGACTTGTGACAATTTAAAACACTGGAAGATGAACTGTGTAACCTAGAAATACCTAAGAGAAATTAAGAAAAATTTTGATATGTCATGAATACATAAAGTATATGTAGATACTATTTTATATTGAATACCATAAATATACACAAATCTATTATAAAAGGTTAGCTGAAACTCTAGTACTCTGGCCACCTCATGCGAAGAGTTGACTCATTGGAAAAGACTCTGATGCTGGGAGGGGTTGGGGGCAGGAGGAGAAAGGGACGACAGAGGATGAGATGGCTGGATGGCATCACCGACTCGATGGACATGAATCTGAGTGAACTCCGGGAGTTGGTGATGGACAGGGAGGCCTGGCGTGCTGCGATTCATGGGGTTGCAAAGAGTCGGACACGAGTGAGCGACTGAACTGAACTGAACTGAACAGAGCATTATTAGATAAACGTAAATCAAAATACAATGAGGTATCACCTCACACCAGTCAGAATGGCCATCATCAAATAAATCTACAAATAACAAATGCTGGAGAGGGTGTGGAGAAAAGGGAACCCTCCTTCACTATTGGTGGGAATATAAATTGGTGCAACCACAATGGAGAACAGTATGGAAGTTCCTTAAATTAAAAATAGAGCTACCATATGATCCAGAAATCTCACTCCTGGGCATATACCCTGAGAAAACCATAACTCAAAAGACGCATGTACATCACTGTTCACTGCAGCAAAATTTACAATAACCAGGACATGTAAGCAACCTAAGTGTCTGTCAACAGAGGAATGGATAAAAAAGACGTGGTATGTATGTCCAACAGAATATTACTCAGCCATAAGAGGAATGAAATTCTGCTATTTGAAACAACATGGATGTAACTTGAGGGTATTATGTTTAGTGAAATAAGTTAGACAAAGACAAATTCTCTGCAATCACCTATATGCAGAATCTAAAAAATAAAAGAATGAATATAACATTACAGTAATAGACTCACAGATACTGACAATAAACTAGTGGTTACCAAGGGCAGACAGGAGGAGTGAATGGAAAGAGAAGGGTATTAAGAGGTACAAACTACTAGGTATATAACAAATAAGGTGTAAGGATGTAATGTACAATACAGAGAATACAGCCAATATTTTATAATAAGGGTAGATAGAGTATAATCTGTAAAAATATTAGATCACTATGTTGTATATCTGGAGCTAATACAATATTGTAAATCAACTATAGCTCTATAATTTTTTTAAAAAATATTACTATTTAGTCACTAAGGTGTGTCTGACTCTTTTGCAATCCCATGGACTATAGCCCCCCAGGTTCCTCTGTCCATGGGATTTTCCAGGCAGGAATACTGGAGCGGGTTGCCATTTCCTTCTCCAGGGGATTTTCCCCACTCAGGAATCAAACCCACATCTCCTGCATTGCAGATGGATTCTTTACCACTGAGCCACCTGAGAAACCCCCAAAATGTATAGAAAATGTCTATACAGCTTATAAACAGCCAAAAATTACTAGAGTAAATTGCCTAAAAACACATGAGTCAAGAATAAGTATTCTGGCTTTACCTTCTGCTGGACTTTTTCACATCTCCACTGTCCATTGACACAATTTCAGCATCAGACAAAAGTGTGTAACTAGTTTAGCCCTTTCTATTTTCTGCTTTGCATGCATTATATATTCGGACATTCTAGGAATGTTATCAACAGATGGTAAGATTTGGGTAGATTTTGTTTACCTTTCCCATATTTCATAGTTTTCCTAGAAAACACTTTACATTATGTGTGCAGTTAAAAATAATGATAACTTGATGGAAATGAAAATAACCATTCACTATGATAGAAAAGTAATTCAGTCTATAAAGAAGAAGACCTCTAAGTCCACAGACAAATTGAGCAACAGTGTGTTGACAGAGAAGTGCTGATTTACTCATCTTAGTGGCCTCTACCAACAAAACTGTCCCAAGTGTGGAACTTAAAAGACCATACAAACTCCTGCCTCTGGAGAGATGGAGCACAAGTACTTTTCTTTACAACTCTCCTTAAGTTCAACTAAAAAGTAAGGACATTATATAGGACACAAACTTAAGAAGACCCTGAAAGGTGGAAAAGAAAAGAGAGACTAACTAAAGTCTTTAGGACCCAAGGAATGACATCATGTTGAGTTCCTTGAGTTCTCTATTTCATGAAGGAAATATAAATAAGACAAGAAGTTGATTAAGTTGAAAACAGAAAAACAATAGAGAAAATCAAAAGCTGGTTCTTTGAAAAATTTGGTAATATTAACAAACCTGTAGCAAGAATGACAAAACAAAAGGAAAGACACCTTTATCAAGAGTGAAACAGGAGATAGAGTTTCAGAACCTGCAGACATCAAAAGGATAATAAGAATAATCTGAACTGTATCCACAAAAATTTCACAATTTAGATGAAATCGACAGGTTCCTCCAAAAGGACCAGCTACAATTAATTTGAACAGTTATATAACTGCTAAGAAAATGGAATTTTTAATTTAACAACCCCCCCTCAAAAATCAAAATCCCTAGGCCAAGATGACTTCACTTTGATTTTTTTTCACTCAAAAATAAAATCAAAGTTTTTTTTTCACTAAAAATCATCCTGGAAATATCTGCATATCACATAGATACCTTTCTCATTGTTTTTTAATAGCTGCATAGTGTGGTTACTATAGTTTATTCAACTAATATCCTTTATTTGGACATTTAGATAGTATTCTGGTGTTTTCTCACTGCAAATAATGCTACAGTGACTAACCTTTTGTATATGTGTTTTCATACTGCTAGAATTTTTTTTTCTTTAGGGTAAAAATCCAATAAATGGAATTTCTGGCTCTAAGGATAAATGCAAAGAATGAACTACTTGATGCATGTAGCAACTATGATGATTTTCCAGGAAATTATGCTGAGTGAAAAAGCTGACTTCAAAAGTTTCCACACTGCATGATTCCATTTATGTAACATTCTTGAAATGACAAAACTTTAGAAATGGAGGAGAGTTTAGTGGTTGCCAGAGATGAAGGAAGTGGGGATAGGAATACGAGGTTAAGAAGTTGTAGCTGAAAAAAAAAAAAAAGAAACAACAACAAAAAGCAACAAATAAGATCCTTTTATAATGGAATTTTTCAGTATCTTTGCTATATCTGTTTCCTGTTTGTGTTATTGTCCCATAGTTTTGTAAGAGGTTACCACTGGGGGACGGAGAAGGCAATGGCACCCACTCCATTACTCTTGCCTAGAAAATCCCATGGACGGAGGAGCCTGGAAGGCTGCAGTCCATGGGGTCGCTGAGGGTCAGACACGACTGAGCGACTTCACTTTCACTTTTCATTTTCATGCATTGGAGAAGGAAATGGAGTGACTTTGACTACTTCACTAAGCTGATCACCTTTGCTTCAGACTGGTTTCTGAGGCCAAAAGGATTATTTCTGCAGTCTGATCCTGGTCAGAACTTAATAGTGCATCCTGCCTTCTGTGTCAGCCTTGGTTGCTTCCTGAGAAGGGGTGACTTTCTCACCCCTGCCCTCCTCCCCCTCCACCCCATGGAGGTGGTATACCAGGGCAGATAGACCTATTGAAAGTGAAGTCGCTCAGTCGTGTCCGACTCTTTGCAACCCCATGAACTGTAGCCCACCAGGCTCCTCTGTCCATGGGATTCTCCAGGCAAGAATACTGGAGTGGGTTGCCATTTCTTTCTCCAGGGGATCTTCCCGACCCAGGGATCGAACCCAGGTCTCCCGCATTGCAGGCAGACACTTTTACCTGTGAGCCACCAGGGAAGCCCTATACCCTCTTCTAAAGTCACTTTCAAGACTAAAAACTTTGGGTACATACAATTGATGAGCCTGTGTCAGTCCTGAGAAAGGAGCTAGCCTTTTGAGTCAGGGAGAGAAAGCTCAGTAATGCCAGGAAGAAGGCCTGATCAGGGAGCACCTGGAAACATCAGAGACAATTGGCACATTCCTGACTCTTGTCTGTTTGGGGTGTTGCTTGTTTCAGAAACAGAATTAGGTAAGCAAAACTGCCAGATATAACTGCGATGCAGCAGAATGAAGCCATACCCGTGCCTCCAACCTGTTTAAAGAACTGTTTTGTGCTATTTGACTGGTGTGGATTTTTTTTAAATTTGTTTTGATGTTAGAAGTGGAGCTAATATAAGAATATTCAGAATTGGGAAAAAAAAGTTTAATTTTTTTAAGAAAAGGATTTTACAAGTACTTGGGAAAAGGAAAAGTGGGTGACTCAAATAGGTCTTTTATTCTATAGGCAAATAAGTAGTTTCTTGCTCCCTGGATGTTTGCAGAGTATCATGAGAGGTGTTCCATAATTTCATTGAAAGGAAATAAGATATATCCAGTGATCCATTTTGTTATTCAAGCTGTTATTATATTAGTCACTTACAGGCTGTCATAACAAAATACCATGGACTGGGTGGCTTAAACAATAGGAACTTCTCACAGTTCTGGAGCCTGAGAAGGCCAAGATCAAGGTGCCAGGGATTCAGCTTCCCAGTGAAAGGCTCACCTGGTTTTCAGGTAGCATCTTGCTGTGTCCTCACATGGTGGAGAGACAGAGAGAGAGGAAGCAAATTCTGTGGTATCTCTTATTAAAAGGGCACTAATCCCATCATAAGGACTCCAATATTATAACTTCATCTAAACTACATAAAGAAGGTTGAGTGCCAAAGAACTGATGCTTTTGAACTGTGATGCTGAAGAAGACTCTTGACAGTTCCTTGGACTGCACGGAGGTCAAAACAGTCAATCCTAAAGGAAATCAACCCTGAATATTCATTGGAAGGACTGATGCTGAAGCTACAATACTTTGGCCACCTGACCCATTGGAAAAGACTGATGCTGGAAAAGATTGAGGGCAGGAGGAGAAGAGGGCAACAGAGGATGAGATGGTTGGATAGCATCACCTACTTAATGGACATGAGTTTGAGCAAACTCCAGGAGATAGTGAAGGACAGGGAAGCCTGGCGTGTTGCAGTCCATGGGGTCACAAAGACATAACTAAGCTACTGAATAACAATAAAGCTACACAAAGGCCCCATTTCCAAATACCATCATATTGAAACTTAGGGTTTCAACATATGAATTGAGGGTGGGAGAATAGAGACAAAATTCAGTTCACAGCAGTCATCAATGCACTTTCAGAGCAAACAAAAGAATTCAGATAATAGATTATATAATAAAGGACAATTCATTCACTGCCCTCTCTCACTCTTTCCTACCCTCGGGATGGTTGAGTTTAAGTCCCAGATACACAAGTGTTATATAGCAACAATGTGAATAAAAGATATTTTAAAAATCCTGATCTAAAACAATATTAATGACTCACAAGAATGATGTGGGTCAAAAGAAGCAAGGCACAAAAGATGCACACATTATAAGATGCCAGTTATATAAAGTTCAAAATCAGGCAAAACTAACCTATAATATTAGATGTCAGGACAGTGGTTTACCCGTTTAGAATGGGCCAGGAGTGATAGCAGAGGGAGAAGGAAAAAGTGGCTTCTGGATTTGAATATAGTGTTCTGTTTTGTGATCTGGTTGCTGATTAGACAAGTGTCTTCACTATATGAAAATTCACTGACTTGTACTTCTCTATATGCATATGACACATCAATAAAAATTTTTTAAAGAATCTTATAAAAAGAAGATCTGATTGAATGGAAATCTATGCCATATTCAGGATGCCTTGTTGAGGCATCATTTTATGCTGGAAAACTTTAGAAACTTGAGCTCAAAGAATTAAAATATCAAGTAAAATTCTAAATTTAAGTTACTGATACTTCAGTTAGTATTACTAATTCTAAATTAGTATTAGTATTACTAATACTACTAAATTAATATTAGTATTACTAATACTAAACCTAATACTTAAGTTTCTGTGATATGCATAGCATCTGAGCTAAAAGAATGGGTATGTGTGAATTCTGGAAACATCTAAGAAGGAAAACCATACATAGCAGTACATTTTTGTGAGATATTACTGTTTATTTCCTTTCCCTTTTTTCTCATTTCATACCCCCTTTCCAGTAGGAAACTTCAGTGGGGCATTGCGGCAGGGCCAGAAGCAGAAATGCGTATGGTCAGTGAGTCATCCTATTATCTGTAACTCATTGAATAAATGTTGTTTCCCTGGATTGCAGGGGAAAACCTTGGAAGATACTCTTCCATCTCAAGACCTGGTGGTGGCCCCAGGTGAGTCTAGGAGAATGGGCAGCCAGTCTTGCCAGTGATTCACCAACCTGGAATGTGGAACTAAAAGAACAGGGCCACATGATCCAATGGCATTATGCCAGCCACGTTCAAGTTTGTCTGTAAACTATGTGGCAACACAATTGATAACATCAGGGAAAGGTACAGGATTCAGTGTTAGATAAACCCAGCAGTATTGACTTACATCAGATAGCCTATTAGCTTGGCAGAAACAAGTCTCAGATTATTTTCAGTTCATTTGAAACCCTTCTCTGATTGCTTTGACCCTTACAATTTGGAATCAATTGTATTTCCCTTTGTCTTTCCACATTATTTCACTTCTAGCTACAGAGGATAGGGCATATCTCCTACTTTGTGGCTTAGTGCCCATTCCTATGGCTTGTGACTATGTACGTGCCCCAGAGTGTGCTTGCGTCCTGTGTGTATGTGTGTGTGTGAGAGAGAGAGAGAGAGAGAAATATGTGACTGAATAAATGTTTTAGACTATATCCTTTGAGGGTTTAAGTGGAAACATAAACCAAGACAATCAGCTGAAAAATTTTATACAGATAGAATTTGGGTACATTTATATTAATAAGCATTTATATTCTTATATATGAAAATCCTTATTTTATCAATACACTGATGGTAATACACATGAAATTTGTTATTCAGCTCTGTTTTATTCCTATAGAATGTAAAGTGTGAGAGAGGGATATATTCTGATGATTGAGAGAAATCCATGGTGCTTCCCTGTTTTACAGATGAGGACAGCAATGGGGGAAAAAATTACCCAAGGCTAGTGATGATTTAGGAACTAGCATCCAGCTCTCCTGATTCTGCTGCAATGCTTTGACCCAAAGCTCAATTATTATGCTTAGATTTATACCTTTGATGAGGAATGTTTTCCAGGGGCTCAAAATTATTTATAGATGTGCCATTCACAAACTTTCTGATGTCAACCTAAAGCAGGAAACAGATCAGACAAGAAAGTACCATGATTAAATGGCACGATTATTAAGCAGAGTATCAGGAAAAATCACAGAAGTGTTTTCTGCTTTGGGTCCTGCCACTCTTTTGGCTAATAACTCATCTAGACTCTCTGAGCTTCAGATTATTTTAAACTGAAGTCAGTGGATCAGAAAACCTCTAAGACCATTCTACTTCTTACAAAAATAAGGGAGATAAAGGACTTGGCTACTATGAACATTTTGTCATCTGTAAGATGAGTGAAAAATTCCTGCTGCTAATAGAGAGGAAACTTTCTTCACTACACATTGGAGGAGATTTGAGGCTGACCCTGTAAACTCTGTCACGTATGGCTTCACCATTAACCACAGGCATTTAATCATCTAGATACTGTAAGCATAGCTGTGTCCTAATGACTCATCTGGTCCTAGTATTATGTCAATGAAAATTCAATTAACTATCAAGTTAAGAAGGGAAATAAGGGAATTTTATTCAGGCCAAACAAAAGATTATAACCCAGGAAGCAGATTCTCAGAAAGCTCTGAGAACTGCTCTGTTAGAAGCCTCCTGAAGGCATAGTTGTACACATTTTCATTACAAAGAATCATACATCAAAATGGCATACTGATATTTTACATAAAGTTCATCAAGGATACATACTCTACATAAGCATGTACAAAACAAGAAATAAGTCATTATGACCCTTCAGCAATACGTGAACCGTGAACTTCCTGATGTTCAAGCTGGTTTTAGAAAAGGCAGAGGAACCAGAGATCAAATTGCCAACATCCGCTGGATCATGGAAAAAGCAAGAGAGTTCCAGGAAAACATATCTTTCTGCTTTATTGACTATGCCAAAGCCTTTGACTGTGTGGATCACAATACACTCTGGAAAATTATAAAAGAGATGGGAATACCAGAACACCTGACCTGCCTCTTGAGAAATCTGTATGCAGGTCAGGAAGCAACAGTTAGAACTGGACATGGAACAACAGACTGGTTCCAAACAGGAAAAGGAGTACGTCAAGGCTGTATATTGTCACCCTGCTTATTTAACTTCTATGCAGAGTACATCATGAGAAACGCTGGGCTGGAAGAAGCACAAGCTGGAATCAAGATTGCTGGGAGAAATATCAATAACCTCAGATATGCAGATGACACCACCCTTATGGCAGAAAGTGAAGAGGAACTCAAAAGCCTCTTGATGAAAGTGAAAGAGGAGAGTGAAAATGTTGGCTTAAAGCTCAACATTCAGAAAATGAAGATCATGGCATCTGGTCCCATCACTTCATGAGAAATAGATGGGGAAACAGTGGAAACAGTGTCCGACTTTGTTTTTGGGGGCTCCAAAATCACTGTAGAAGGTGATTGCAGCCATGAAATTAAAAGACACTCCTTGGAAGGAAAGTTATGACCAACCTAGATAGCATATTGAAAAGCACAGACATTACTTTGCCCACAAAGGTCTGTCTAGTCAAGGCTATGGTTTTTCCAGTGGTCATGTATGGATGTGAGAGTTGGACTGTGAAAAAGGCTGAGCACTGAAGAATTGATGCTATTGAACTGTGGTGTTGGAGAAGACTCTTGAGAGTCCCTTGGACTGCAAGGAGATCCAACCAGTCCATTCTAAAGGAGATCAGTCCTGGGTGTTCTTTGGAAGGAATGATGCTAAAGCTGATACTCTGGCCACCTCATGCAAAGTGTTGACTCATTGGAAAAGACTCTGATGCTGGGAGGGATTGGGGGCAGGAGGAGAAGGGGACGACAGAGGATGAGCTGTCTGGATGTCATCACCGACTCGACGGACGTGGGTGTGGGTGAACTCCGGGAGCTGGTGATGGACAGGGAGGCGTGGCGTGCTGCAACTCATGGGGTCGCAAAGAGTCGGACACGACTGAGCGACTGAACCGAACTGAACTGAACAGAGGTGGGAAAGAATGCCATTCTTTTAAGAAGTTACTTTTCCACCAACAGAATAAAGGGGGGGGGGGAGAAAATCACAACGTTTTACATTTAATTTTTCTTGTTCTGCTATAAAATATAAGTTTTATCAGTTAGAAGCAGAGTATGAAGTGAAGGGGGAAATGACATCAGGTGACTAAAATGCTATATTACGCACTTTAAATTGCTTGTTTCTTTAGCTATTCACAATAATTCACTTATGTAAGAATCGTTGCTCACATTTTACAAATAAGTAAATAGGTACAGGGGTTTCCCAGGTGGCGCTGGTGGTAAAGAACCTGCCCGCTAATGCAGGAGGCATAAGAGGCATGGGTTCGATCTCTGGGTTGGGAAGATCCCCTGGAGGAGGACACAGAAACCCACTCTAGTACACTTGCCTGGAGAATCCCATGGACAGAGGAGCCTGGTGGGCTACAGTCTATGGGATCCCGCAGAGTTGAACACGAGTGAAGCGACATAACACAGCAAATAGTTTAAGTAAAAAGGTTAAGGGCATTTTTAAGGTAGCAATACTAATAAGAGGCATAATATGAATTTTAACTCACCTTTGACACTCAAGCCTAGATTGTTTCTCTACCACCCTGCCTCATAGAGTGCATGCTATTGAAATAATTACATAACTTATTTTCCTCTAGACATTGATTCTACTTTGCAAAGCACTTTGTGTATACTTATTTCATCACACAGAAAATTAGAAGTACATATCCTCAATGATTGGGCTCTAGTAAAATCAATTTTAACTACTTCATAGAGGATATTCTTCAGTGAAGTATTTTTGTTTTATTTCTTTTGCTATGAGTATGTGCAGTTGGAATTAATGAACACTAATACAGTGAGATACCACAGCTTTGATTCACGCTCAAGTATCTTTCCACTCTTTGAATATTTGCATTGATGATGCAAAAGAAATGGTCAGTAAAACTCAAAATCAGTTTGCCAATAAATTTAGCAGTTTATATACAATGGGGAAAAATTCCTTGAAAAACCAAACTATCTACATGGATCCAAGAAGAAGTAGAAAATCTGAATAGTCTCATACATATTTAAGAAACTGAATCTGTAATTTAAAACCTATCTTAAAAGAAAAAAATTCTCCAGAACCAGATAGCTTCACTGGTGAATTCTTCCAAACATTTCCAAAAGAAATGAAACAGACCATACATAAATTGGGATTCAATGGTGGCTCAGACGGTAAAGCATCTGCCTGAAATGCAGGAGACCCAGGTTCAATCCCTGGATCAGGAAGATCCCCTGAAGAAGGGAATGGCAACCCACTGCAGTATTCTTGCCTGGGAAATCCCATGGACAGAAGAGCCTGGAGGGCTACAGTCCATGGGGAGGGGGCTACAGCCCATGCGGTCACAAAGAGTTGGACACCACTGAATTACTAACATTTTCATTTTAACTTTTCATACATAAATTCTTTAATATAACAGAAAAAAGAAAAAAATGCATCTCAACTTGTTTTGTGAGTCTAGCATATTCTTGATACCAAAACTTGGAAAGGAGTTTATAAGAAAGGAAGATCGTAGGTCGACACCTGTTATGAACACATACACAAAAATATAAAAGTAGAAAAGGATGTTACATAACCAAAACCTTTTCAAGAACTTTTTCACTCAGTGTAATTTTCTTGAGGTTCATCCAAGTTATTGAATGCATCAACAGTTCTTTGTTTTTACTTTTGTTTATTTCTGAGTAGTATTTCATGATATGGATGCACCACAGTTTGTTTAATAATTCTCCTGTTAAATGACATCAGGGTTGTTTCCAGCTTCTGAATTTTATGAACAAAGCTGCTATAAACATCTGTGTACAGGTTTGTGTGTTAATATAAATTTTCATTTCTCAGGGATAAATAGCCAAGAGTTCAATTGCCAGGTCATATGATAATTGCATATTCAGTTTTTTTCTTTTTAATTTTTATTTATTTATTTATTTTTGGCTATGCTGGTCCTCATTGCTGCATGAGCTTTTCTGTAGTTGCAGCAAGTGGGGGCTAAACTCTGGTTGCAGTGCATAGGCGTGCAGTTGGCTTTTCTTATTGTGGAGCATGGGCTCTAGGGTGCTTGGGCTTCAGTAGTTGCGTCACATAGACTCAGTAGTTGTGGTTCCCGGGCTCTAAGGCACAGGCTCAATAGTTGTGGTTCACAGCTTAGTTGCTTCGCAGCATGTGAGATCGTCCCAGATCGGGGATAGAACTTGTGTGTCCTGCATTGACAGGCGGGTTCTTTACCACTGAGCCATCAGGGAAGCGCACATATTCAATTTTTAAAGAAACTTGCAAAGTGTTTTCCAAAGTAGCTTTTTACA
>NW_017189805.1:0-28645 GCF_001704415.2 Capra hircus | reverse complement strand
AAACACTTGTTCTTGCATGCCTTTTAAAAAATTCTTTATTTTTTTTTAATTGGAGGATAATTATTTTATAATATTGTGATGGTTTCTGCCATACATCAGCATGAATCAACCACAGGCATAGGTATGTCCCCTTTCTCTTGAACCTCCCTCCCACCTCCCACCCCATCCCAACCTTCTAGGGTGTCACAGAGCACCAGCTTTGAGGTCCTGGCATCTTCTTTTTTAAAACAGGAAGGAAATATCTTCTTGCATTAAAACTTCCTGTTTTAAAACACTTATATCTTTTCTGTTTCGTTTTATAGCTTTAAACTGATACAGTTGCCAGTCTTTTTCAAGTTATGGTTAAGAATACCCATGTTTTCAATTCCTTCCACAGGGAGGGAATACAATCTGGCTCTTCTCTACATAATACATTTTTATCTCAGGTCATGGTAAACTCCATGAAAGTTTATTTCCCCTAAAATGTTACAAAAATATTTATTTCTCATCTCATATTTATTTCTTAACTCCTAAACAAGTTTTGAATTTGGAGCCAAGTATATTTGATTTTGATCTTCTTTGGGCTTTGGAGATGGTGAAAAACACCATGCAAATTTCCAAGTCCTTGAGATCCCCTTAGTCTTTTAAAGTTCTTTTGGACACTGGGGCCTGAGCAAGGCTTGTTACTCATTTGGCATGGGGAGGGCTTGGAGTCCTTCACTGAGTACTTCACTCTATGACCTTTACCTCAGCTTTGGCTCTGTCTCCAAGAACGTTTAGGCTGTTCAGACAGGACCCAGAAGGCCTGTGTCCATGCAGTGATCTGAAGCGCCCTGCCTGCCTGCTGACCTGGGTGCACACACTGCAGCCAGCTCTTTGCATTCGCACAGCGTGCCTTGCCTGTACTTGGTCATGGTACCCTTGAAAACACCGAGTTCCTCCAGTGTGGAATGGAACTTTTTGTTCTTTGTTGTCCCTCCTCCCCAGACTATGTCACCTGACTGGAAGCATTAGGTACAAGGGCGGAGAATCCCCTGCGCGGGATGACTGTCCCTCAGTCACCATTTCTCACTGAGAGGAGTCTCCAGGACCCTAAGATATCTTGCTGCAGTCTGCAGAGTGCTGGGGTGGAGCAGTTGTGAACGGTGTGCGATTGCCTTCATCAGCTAATCTTCATTTCTGTGAAGTCATTGTGGAGACCAGGCAAATGGACATAAGTGGGACAAGAGTGTTTCACCACTGGAGCTCCATCCGAATTGCTCTGTGCTCAGCATTTCTTTGAGGACTGTGCCTGTGGCAGCACCTTCTTACCAGAGCTTCCTGCAGGGAACTTGGAATGCTTTGGGGAAGAAACTCTTAGACTATGAAGAACTTTTCCTCCTTTTTAAACTTGCATTTATTTACTGGCTGTGCTGGGTCTTTATTGTTGCAAGAACGTTTCTCTAGCTGCGGTGGGCAGGCTTCTCATTGCTGTGGCTTCTCTTCTTGTGGTGCCTGGGCTCCAGGACGCACAGGCTTTAGCAGCTGCAGTGCGGGTTCTAGAGCTCTGGTGCAGTAGCTGTGGCACACAGGCTTAGCTGCTCTGTGGCAGGTGGGACCCTCCTGGACCAGGGATTGAACTTATGTCTCCAGCATTGGGAGGCAGATTCTTTACCACTGAGCCATCAGGGAAGTCCCTCTCCCTCCTTTTTAAAATATGGCTCACATACTATATTTTAAAAGGAGCAGCCCCAGTGGCTCAGATGGTAGAATTTGCCTGCGGTGCAGGAGACACAGGTTTAATCCCTGGGTTGGGAAGATCCCTGGAGAAGGGAATGGCAACCCACTCTAGTATTCTTGGCTGGAGAATTCCATGGACAGAAGAGTCTGGCAGGCTATAGTTCATTGGGTGGCAAAGAGTCAGTCATAGCCGAGCAACTAACACACCACACACATACCATTACCATCTATTTCAAAAAATAAACCATCCATCCAAGTGGAATTTTAAAAATAGCAAGGTATCATACATGTATTTTTGTTTCTTTCTATGGTGAAATTATACCCATTCAGAAAAGTTCAAAAAACTTATGAGCCATGTGGTCATTAATTATTATTATTTTAATTAATTAATTAATTTTGGCCATGCTGTGCAGCACCTAGGATCTTAGTTCTCTGACCGGGGATCGAACCTGGGCACATGGCAGTGAAAGCACAGAATCCAAACCATTGGCCCACCCGATAATTCCTGCAGTCATTAATTGTTAAAAACTAAACCCCATGTAACATCACTCAGTTCAAGGTTCACAGACACAGCTCACCTCTGAGGGCCCCCTCCCCATCAGCATCTCCTTATTCACCCTTCAGGCTATTCAGGTGTTCACGATGATTGCTTCCTTCCTTACCTTACCCTCTCAGCGCCATCTCCAAACACTGTCATTTAGTCTTGCCTGGTTTTGCTTTCTTAATGGTCTCTTTCGATGAGTAAAAGTTCTAAGTTTCAATGCAGTCAAAGTTGTTCAGCATTTTCTTTGACGGCCAGTGCTTTTTAATGTCCAGTTTAAAAAGCCCCTTGGCTGGCCAGTGGTCTTGAAGGCAATCTGTATTTCTTCTTAACCACTGTTTGGCTTTTGACACAGAGCTTCTCGGCACCCCCGGAGCAGTGTGAGGCAGAGACCACAGCTCACAGTTGATTCCAGTGCCTTGATGTGACTCACTGGAAAGATTCCACCGGGCCGCAGCACCATTGTCCTTGGAAATCAAGGGTCATATTTGCAGGTGTCGTTTTGAGCTTTCTAGCCTGTTCTGTTGGCCTGTTTTCCTTTCATCCTTGTGCTACTGTCACGCTGGCTTAATTCCCAAGCCTTTATAATAAATCTTGTAGAACAAGGTCCAGTAGAACAAGTCCTTCCGCCTCCAAGTTTCATGGCTCCTCCATCGCCATAACTTTTAGAATCAGGTTAAGTCTCACACATGCACAAATGTTGGAAATTTGATTGGAATCACATTGAATTAACAGATCAGTTTTTAAAGAATCGACATTTTTACAACACTGAAAATACAAGTCCTTAAACATGGTATTATATATCCCTCCATTCATTTAAGCCTCACTTAAATTTCTTAAGGCTGTGTTTTGTTTGGCTGTATAAACTCTTGCACCTCCCTGTGTGCTGAGCACTGGCCCAGAGCCCCCTCCCCAGTTGCAGGGCAGCCCTATTCTCGAGATTCCTTCTCCTCCTTCTTTCTTGATTTGAGTTTGAATCTTGAGCACACAGGGAGAGGATACGGGCGTCTCTCTCCTCTCCAGGTCTCAGTTTCTCCATCTGTAGGATAACGATCCTAGTGCCTGTGTCATGGGTATGAGAAGATCAAACAAGAAAATGTGCTTGATGTACTTAGATTCTGGGACATAAGAAGCAGTTCGTTAATGTTAGCTTTTAAAAATAAAAGAACCAAGGAAACAAGCAACCTGCGAAATGGCACTACTCAGAGGGAGCTTGTATGAATGTGTGGACCAGCCACACAGAGATGAACTGGGTCTGCTTTCTGGAGGAGGTGGTTCTGGAAGGATGGATGGATGGATTTGCATATAGGACCATGGAGAGGGCAGTCACGGGCTCAGAGCCTGCACCCCAGCCCCAAGGAAGGTCAGTGACTTTAAGCCCACCTGTTGGGAAGCAGATAGAGGCAGGGGTGTCTGGACCCAGGAATGGGCAGCTAGCCTGATGCCAGTGTTCTGACCCTGAAGAGGGCTGTGTTTCAGCCTAGCTTAGCCACTAGTTGAGGTCACTGTGCATCACCCCAGCTCTCACCCGGCCTTATGTTCTCCAGTGAGGACAAAATTCTGGCTACACTCAGGGTTGCAGTAGCCACAGGAGAATGGAGTCACAGACTGCTCCTGACATTTACTAACAGGACCTAGGTGATATTACATGTCTAACTTCAGGGGAGGACCCAGTGTCTCTGGCCTGGCCTCATGACATGTTCCGACAGGCCAGGGAATTTTATAAGCAACACCTTAAAATCATAGTCATAAATGATGTTTCTAAAATGATACAGGGTGTTTTAAAGCAGGACACAATTGAAGAGGTATGTTTCAGGGGTTGAACTTGAACACTCTGGAAAGTGAAAGTGGAAGTGTCAGTTGATCAGTTGTGTCCAATTGCTTGCAACCCTATGGTCTGTCCGTGGAATTCTCTAGGCAAGAATACTGGAGTGGGTAGCCATTCCCTTCTCCAGGGGATCTTCCCCAACCAGGGATCGAACCTGAGTTTCCTGCATTGCAGGCAGATTCTTTACCATCTGAGTCACCAGGGAATCCCCAGATTTATTTATTTGGCCACACTGGTCTTAGTTGCAGGCATGTGGGATCTGGTTCCCCCACCAGGGATCGAACCTGGGGCCCCTGCTTTGGGAGGCAGAGCCTTAGCCACTGCTCCATAAGTGAAATCCCTGTGACCCAGTTCAGCGCATTTTGAACACTCTGGTGTTGGAGTTATTAGTTCTGATTAGTTTTCCCAGATAGTGTGCCAACCCCTATCAGCCCTCTGCGTTGGCAGAGGAGATACCAGACCTGAAGGGGCAGGTGGGCCCTTCCTAGTGCCAGCTAACCTGGACAGAGAATCAGGCGCTCCAACTGTCCCCACTGTTTCTGAGGAGCCAGGTCCTCTGCAGTTACTGTCTTAACTGGCTTCCATGCCTGGTGCCCCACACCCACCAGCCTGTTCCCCTGGTTTCCTGCACAGATCATTCTAGAACTTTTCACAGCTTGAAAGGTCCAGGTGTCCCACGGCATTTGCTCTATGGAATCTTTTCTCCAGAATGAAAGCCTCCCAGTGGGGGTCCAGGTGTTGAGGGTTTTCTGGTGTCGCTGCTCTGGTCTCCAGATGGGGAAATTTAGACTCGGGGAATGTGTGACACCCTGAACTGTGGCCATTTTGTGCGGACTTTGGCAACAGAACCTTCTGTTCTGAAGGAGCTCAAGTCACAGGCAAAGTGACCTGTATACAAGCAGAGGGGACGGAAGCTGTGCCTAAACACATTTCTGTGTAAGTTAGGCTGACTCAGGGCAGAAACGGAACACAAGGAAGGCCAAATAGTTTAGAGAAAACCTTGCAGGTGTGACAGCTGGCCTTGGGCAGTCACCCCTGTGACACGTATTTACTGGGCACGTCCTGTGCCAGACGGTCTTCTGAACGCTGGGACACAGCCCCGAGTCTGCCAGGCAGATGGCTGCCCTGTGGGGCCCCTCATTCTCACAGGCACAGGGACAGTACACACGATAAAGGAGTGAGTTATGGAAAGCGATGGAAGGTGACGAGGGTCAGGGAGAAAAATACTGACAGAGAGGCGCAGGCATAGGCAGGTGCTATTTTAAATGTCCTGAGAAGGTAAATGTCCTGAGACGAGTGTTTCCCTTCTTGCGGAACCAAGACCTGGGGCATTTCTCGTGGGAGGGTTGCCATGTCTATGGGAGGAGCTTGGAGAAAGGAGAGCAAGTAGATCCACCCAAATGTCCCTGAATTCTGCCTGAAGGGGTCCACATGCCTTGGGACACCGATTCTCCCTTATGAAACAACGAATGAAACTCAGTTTGCCAAACAGACAACCACATCCTGCATCTGATGCTGAAGGAGGCTCGAGAAGCAACTTCTTGCTGAGTCCTGAATTTCGGGTCTGACTTTCAGAGCCAGGGCAGAACATCAGACTGCTTCTTAAGTCAGTGAGCACCAGGGACCATGGATCTAGACAGGACAGCAAAAGGCACACTGGTCCTCCTGGTTGGGGTGCTGGGAACCTGCCGCCTCGCGTAGCCCCGATCTCACTCAGCAACTCCCAGAACCTCCAGGGGACCACTAACTGATCTGCAGCAGACTGTCTCCTTGAGCAAACTTTAGGCAGGCTCCTCTGGGTCCTCTCTCAGCCTCGGCCTTGCCCTGTCTGTCCTTGGCCTTTCTAGCCCAGTTTTAGCAAGAATCCTGCTAAATAAGTTTAGGTAGGGTCCCCCCACTCCTGATATCTGATCACCCTGGATAGCTGATCAAAGTCCTAATTCCCCACCCTTGAGGTCCGATCACCCCAACTTGTCTTCAGCAAGAATCCTAAGTTGGTTCAGCCAGAAGCATCTACCTTGGATGTCTTTTCTTAATTATTTTCCATACACTGACTCTTCTCTCTGCTCATTGGCTATAACCCCCAGGTATCTCTGCTGCATTTGGAGTTGGGCCTCATCTCTCATCCCCACTGAAATAGTCTTCTGTAAAGACTTTCCTACCATTTTACTCCTGCAGATGGGTTTTAGGTTGAGTGAGGAGCTAAAAGTTCACCATGGATGAAGGCCAGTCTCAGGAGCTGCCCCACAGACTCCGTCCTTGCCAGAACAGGCAACCAGCTTCCACTAAGTTTGATGTTGTAGGTTTAAGATGAGAACCCTTTCTAGAGATGTGTGTGTGTGAGTGTGTGTGTGTGTTAGTTGCTTAGTTGTGTCTGACTCTTTGCGATTCCATGGACTGTAGCCCACTGAGCTCCTTCCTCCGTCCATGGCATTCTCCACCAAGAATACTGGAGTGGGTTGCCATGCCCTCCTCCAGGGGATGTTCACAACCCAGGGATGAAACCCCCATCTCTTACGTCTCCTGTATTGGCAGCCAGTTTCTTTACCACTAACAGCACCTGGGAAGCCCCATGTATGTCTGAGAACACAGACATATGCATATATAATGAGTATTTATATCTATAGATAGATGGGTAGATTTAGATGGAAAAGTTAAATTTATGTCCAGAAATCTAAACTCAGGGGTACCCTGGTGGCTTTGACAAATGCATTCTCCAGTGTAACCTAACCCCCTTTCATGACACAGAACAACACACCCCTGCCCAGGGTTCCCTCATGCCCCTTCCCAGTTAATCCCCCTTCCCCAACCTCTCAGAAGGAACTGCTATTACAATTTTTTTCATTGCAAATTAATTTTGCCTGTTGTAGAGTTTCGTAAAATAGAATCATATACTATATGCTCCTCTGTGAAGAATTCTTTCACCTAATATAATGGTTTTGCAGTTCATTCAGGTTTGTTCCCTTGTGTTACTGAGTAGGATTCCATTTTGGGGATTTGCCACAATTACATTGTCATTTACCTACTGAGGGATGCCTGGACCATTTGCAGTTTTAGGCTACTATGAATAAAGCTGCTATGAACTGTGTATCTCTCTCTGTGTGTGTGTGTGTGTGTGTGTGTATGTGTGTGTGTGTGTGTGTGTGTGTGTACGCTTTCATTTTTCCTGAGCAAGTAGCTATGAGTGGAATTGCTCAAGCAGAGGATGGGTAACATTTAGTGTATAAAATACTCCCAGAACCTTTGCACAGAGAAGTGTGTTGTTTCATATTCCCATTGCATACAACACCTACAAAAGCCCACCTGTGACCGAGGCTGGGCTTCCCAGGCAGCGTCAGTGGTGAAGAAACCACCTGCCAATTCAGGAGACAGACTTAGGTCTGAACTCTGGGTCAGGAAGATCCCCTGGAGGAGGGCATGGCAACCCACTCCTGGGAGAATCCCATGGACAGAAGAACCTGGAGGGCTACAGTCCATAGGGCCACACAGAGTCAGACACGACTGAAGTGACTAAGCAAGCATGTAGGCTCGTGACGATGGCCGCCCTCTGCTCTGGCCTCTAGTATTCACAGTCATATTTCATTCACTGCGCAAGCTTTGGGTAAAAGAGTTGGACCATACCCTTCAGATCCTGGGCAGTGCTCAAGACACGTTCTCTATTTGGGCCTGTTTTCCTGGGCTTCTCCCCTGTCCTTGGATGAGTACTGGGAAATATAGAGGGAGGTGAGACTGGAGAGGCTGGTGGGGTCTCGAGGGTCAGTTAAAGGTTTTGCTTTATTGTTAAAAGCAGCACCGTCCAGCAGGGCTTTTTATAACGAGAGAGAAATTCTAAATCTATGATATCCAACATATCAGTCACATGTAACTACTGAGCCCTTGAAATGTGGCTAGAAGCAATTAAGAATTGAGTTTTAAATGCCAATTAAATACAATTTAAATAGCACAGATGACTTTGCCTGCCAGATTGGACAGTGTGGCTTTTTGCAATGGCATGCCATGTAGAATTTAGAGTGGGCAGATGACACCATCAGATCCGGGTCTGTTGTTACTTGTCACTCTGGCTTCAGTGTGACCATGTAAGGACCAGTAGAGATGTCGCCACAGTCATCCAGGGGAGAAATAGTGGTTTCTTGACCTGGGGTGTGCAGCGCAATCAGAGAGAAAGGGAAGGATTAAGGAATTTGGGGGGATTAGCATAGAGGTATGCCCCACTGGTTAAATGATTCCTTGTAGGCTTCTGGCTGCAAGGAGGACAAATAGGGGAGATTCTCATCCCTTTGTAGGCATGTAGCTGTGGGGCTTCAAGAAAAGACTCAGGCTGCAGAAACTTCTAGGACAATTAAAAGAAGGCTCAGATGCGTCCATATGGAAATGCAGCATGAACTTTAAGAAAAAGCTCTGTAAAATCCACACTTTCTTTCCATCCCATAGATTCCTATTCAATGTTGGCCATGGGCCAACACCATCATCCTAGCTCACTCGGTTGTAATCAGGTGTAGGAGTCCCACTTTATGCTCTTTCAAAAACAAACAAACAAACAAACAAACAAAAAAACAACCAAGCAGGGACTTGCCTGGTGGTTCAGTGTTTAAGAATCCACCTTCCAAAGCAGGGGATGTGAGTTTGATCCCTGGTGGGAGAGAGAAGATCCCACATACCATAGGGCAACTAAGCCCACCAGCCATGACTAGAGAAAGCTTCAGTTCAGTTCAGTTCAGTCACTCAGTCGGGCACTGTAATGAGGTTTCCTGGTGGCTCAGATGGTAAAGAATCTGCCTGCAATGCAGTAGACCTGGGTTCCCTCCCTGGGTTGGGAATATCCCATGGAGGAGGGCATGGCAACCCACTCCAGTATTCTTGCCTGGAAAATTCCATGGGCAGAAGAGCCTGAAGGGTAACAGTCCATGGGGTCACAAAGAGTTGGACATGCATGAGCAACTAAACACATCACAGCACAGTGCAATGCAATAAAGACCCAGAGTAGCAGAAAAAATCACGAACCCTGACTTGCTAGTGGGCACATGTGCACATATTGCGAGCATCTGCTCCAGTGCTCTTTCAGGAGTTTCATCGGGGTCTGGGTGTGGCACTGCTAGATTTCATCTGGCTGCTTCTCTATTGTGGGCACTTGACTCTCCTCCAACTTCTCATTCTCATGCTTGGCCAGGTCATGGTTGGCAGGGCAGCTCAAAAGCCTGTTATCTAGAACCATGGAAATCGTTCTCAGTGTTTGACCCAGTAATGTGGTGCCTGGGAAGGTATCCCAAGGAAATAGCTGAAAGAAGAAAGTAAGTGCAGGAAGACGCTCTTTGTGACATTTTCTATGACAGGGGAACAATTTAAATTGGCTGGCAAGGTCAACAACAGGGGCAGCAGCCCAAGTGTACTGGAGAACGGTAAAGAGGGTGGTTTCAAAGGCTGTGCAAACATGGCAAAATGCCCTCATAGTTCCAGTGGAACGATAAGCTCACTGTAATTAAAAGCTTGAAAACTGGATGCACAAAACCTAAGGAAAACACCATTGATGTCAAGATGGGAATGTGAGCCGTTTAAGCTTTCCTTTGAAAAGCTTAATTTTAAGGGTACATAGCTATCTCTTACAATACGTAGAACTCAGGAAAATGATTGTAAATAAACATTGTGCCAACTATGCCATTTGGAGGCAGTTATTCCTCTTGGGTACATTCATACTGACCATAGTCTTCAGCTCAAAACTAGTTTGAAACATTTGTTGTTGAGTTTTGTATGTGTGATTGTGTTTATCATAACATTTTACAAACACCATACCCAAACTGGCACAGATAACACATTGTCATTTTGGAAAGGAATGTAATTAAATGAGAAACAACATTGAGCAAACAAAACCCAAACAATCAGTGTACAGAGAGCTCTATTACTTAACACCAGGCTCCATCATTCAGGGAACACCTATGGTATTCTGATCAGGAGCGGAGCTGCCTGGAAAGGGACACACGGCTTCTTGGACTCAAGGTTTGGGGCCCATCTCCAGCTGGTCTGCAATGGCCAGGTCCAGGGTTTTATTTTCTGCCTTGGTTCCTGTGCTGTCCACCATGCCATGGTCGGAGGAAGTCGACCTAGTTAACTCTTCCAGTTGGCTTGCTGAGCACTCTTGTTTCTGGGTTCTCCTTCGTTTGTGGTGGAATTCTGAAGAAACCGGCATCCCCAAGGTCCTTTGGTTCATCCGTCTCAAATGTAGACAGACAATCACTCTTGTCTCTCTCTCAACACTGAAGGACTCTTTGGTGAATTTATGAATGATTTGCAAAGGGCTTGGAGGGCCAGATGCAGGCTTTAAAAAGACTGAGTGTGATCTGTGAGTCACGGTTACATAACTCCTTAAGGTCACAGTGGTCAATTTAATCAACTGTCTTTTCCACTTCACTAAATGCTATTTTGTTTTCTTGAAAGGTGACCAGGCTAAGGATTCATCACATTGTGGGAGGTACTCAATATTTAAATTTCAGGTGAACTCTCATATTTTTCACAGCCTCCTCTATAGGACAATTTCTTTCCAATCTAGTTGCTTATTTAGGCTATGTACTCTCACTTAAATTTAAGAAAAGGACTCCCCTCGTGGTCCTGTGGTTAAGAAACTGCCTGTCCATGCAGGGAACATGGGTTTAACCCCTCGCCAGGACGATTCCACGTGCCTCTGGGCAACTAAGCCCATGCACCTCCACCACTGAAGCCCGCGTGGCTGTAAGGCCCAGGCTCCTCGACAAGAGAATCCAGCACTGTGAGAAACCCGTGTACTGCAACCAGAGGGTGGCCCTCACTCAGTGACAAGAGAAAGCCCCTGCACAGCAACGAAGACCCCGTGGAGCCAAAAATAAAAAAAAGAATTTAGAAAGTAAATTTAAGAAAAGAATTAAAATATTAATTATAAATGTGAACAATCAGAAATCTCGCTACCTCTCCAATCAAGTCATATCATTTATTGCCTTCTGTTTTGTTATTCACGGGCCTGCTTATCTTTCTTTTAATGTGTGTAACTGGGTTCTTACATCTCCAAAGTGAATACTTTTATTAATAATTTAATACAGGATATGTATTTGCGGTCTGACTTGTTTGCTTCTGATGCTGTTCAGCCTTGATTTAATGTATGTCAGTCATATTATGTCAGTCTCGATGAGGGGCAGCAACGTTAGGAGCCAGCTTTGAAAACAAGAGATGGGATGGCAGGAACATGTCTCCCAACCACGCACCCTCACTCACTCTCTTTCTTTTATACACCCATCTGCTTTTACACACACACACACACACACACACACACACATACTTGTGCACAATGTGAGCCCTGAATGGGCCATTCTTGAGGCATTGTCTCACTGTGTGAGGACTGGGAAGGGGATAGCTTTTCCATCATGAGAGACAGACCCTAGACCAGCTCTCTGCCTGTACCATCCAGGCTGTGGCTCATACACTGAGTGCCCTGCCCAAAGCCGGGACCTGGGCTGTCACCCTTGCCACCTTGCATCAGTATCTGAAGCACGCAGCCTTGGTCAGTGTGGGCCCATCCCTGAAAGTGTACCTCCTCCGGTGTTTCGCTGAGGGCTAGTCCCAGGATTCAATGTTTCCTGGCTTCTCTAATTCAGGAAGCCTTTATTCACCCCAATAATGCCCTTGAGCTGCTGAACCGCATCGCCTACCGCAATGTCCTCTCCAAGCTGCAAGTTCCAGAGCACCGCATCTTGCGTTACCCCTGCTGTTCACCATTACGTGACTAGTAGAGTCTTTTGATCTGACGGCTCTTCCAGAGAAGGAAGGTAGCAGGTGGAGACAGGCGGGGGAACAGGTGGAGACAGGCAGGGCCACGGTGTCCCAGGGAGGTGGGGCAAAGCTCCTGCCGCACTGACCAGAAGCCTCCCTGCCCTGGGTTTCTGTGTTATAGAGAAGATGTGTGTCCTTGCTCTCCATTCAGTTTCATTCAGGCTCTGGATTTCTCTTATTGTTGCTGTTTAGTCACTCAGTCATATCTGACTCTTGCAACCTCATGGGCTGTAGCCTGCCAGGTTCTTCCGCCCATGGGATTTCCTAGGCAAGAGTACTGGAGTGGGTTGTTTATTTCCTTCTCCAGGGGGTCTTCCCTGCATGGAACCCATGTCTCCTGCACTGCAAGCAGATTCTTACCCCTGAGCCACCAGAGCTTCCATTATACATGGCTGAAAACATCTCAGATGGAACAGAAGGTATTGCATAGCAGAGGTCAGACTAGATTACTAAATAATTCTGAGACAAGCAACAAATCTCTGGTTCATAGCATATAACATTTCTTAGCAAATTATAATTAATTAGTGGTTGACATAAAAGCTATTATTTTCATATCCATCGGTTTTCTCAGCTCTTCTCTTGCGTATGGAAATGAGCCTCAGGTCACCTTCTCTTTGTTGTATGTTCACAGTAGCTCAGTTGTGTTCGACTGTTTGTGGCCCCATGGACTGTAGCCTTCCAGGTTCCTCTGTCTGTGGAATTCCCCAGGCAAGAATACTGAAATGGGTTGCCATTTCCCGCTCCAGGGGATATTTCTGAGCAAGGTTCTAGCCTGGGTCTCTTGCATCTGCTGCAATGGCAGGTGGGCTCTTTACCACTAGCGCCATCTCCTTCTCTTTTTACTCATCGAGTTTTCTGCAGCGCTGTCTTGCTTAGTTGTCCCTCTGCTGATGGGAAGACAAGCTTGTGCTACGGTCTATGGAGCACCAGTCTGGCCGCCACAAGAAGCAGAACAACACTGCCCTCTGCTTTTCTCATCAGCTCTGCATGGCAGGCATCGCACATGCGGAAGTGGAAATGGAAACTCAGAGATGCAAAAGGACTCACCTAAGCTCTCTTGAGGGAGATGAGGCAGAACTGAAATATCAATTAAGGAAGCTCCTCCCAAGCCATCCCTGTTTGTGGACATTTGATGATCCTGTCACCCTTCCTTGGGCAGGAGAAACATCCTGTCCCCTATTGGGACAGGGGCAGACATACTGACCCCCTTAATTACTGGGTGAACCCAGGACCCAAGGTAGCCACTCAGACTCCTGAGAAGTTTGCGTTTTGAGCTGACGCACGATGGGAGGGTGAAAGCTGAGCTGTCCTGTAATGTTCCAAAGAGCTGGTTTCTGCGGCTTCTACTGACCACTCCCATGCTTCTCAAGGCCTTGCTGTCCACCTTCTCCATGACTATGATCTGCCAAAATCCAATATTTTTGGCTTCTTTTAAGTTCACTGAGTCGATGGACGTGAGTCTGAGTGAACTCCGGGAGTTGGTGATGGGCAGGGAGGCCTGGCGTGCTGCGATTCATGGGGTTGCAAAGAGTCGGACATGACTGAGCGACTGAACTGAACTGAAGTTCAACAAATTCAATCTTTGTTGCCTGCAACCAAAGGGCCATGCTGATATTCTCTTCTTGCAGTAGTGTTTTCTCCCAAAGGAAATATGAAGGAGACATTGGCTCTCAAGATAGGTTTTGGAGGTGAGCAGGAGCTAGCCAGGTATATGGGAGGTGGGGTTGAGAATTCCAGTTAGCAAGAAAAGCATACTGATAAGCACAAGCGCTTCAGGGAACCTCAGATATTCTGATCTGGCCGTCCTGTAGTTAGGAGAATGACCTGTGTTAGTGAGTCAGGAATGCAATCCTGCTATGAGAGTTATGGGACAGGAAATGAGACCTTACACATTGGGCTTCCCTGGCGGCTCAGTGGTAAAGAGTCCGCCAGCCAGTGCAGGAGACACAGGAGATGTGGGTTTGATCCCTGGGCTGGGAAGATCCCCTGGAGAAGGGAATGGCTACCCATTCCAGTATTCTTGCCTGGAGAATCCCACAGACAGAGGAGCCTGGTGGGCCTCAGTCCACGGGGCTGCAAAGAGTCAGACATGACTTAGCCACTGAGCAGGCACACAGTCAAGAGTGAGTCAGGAATCCAAATCCACTCTGTGAATTATGGGACAGGAAATAAGACCTTACACAGCGCATAGTGTTTGCACTGGCGGACAAGTAGGGGCTTGCCGGCAGGTCCACAGTGAGACCATGAAAGGGAGCCCACAGAGGAAGATGCAATGTCGCTGTCTCTGTGTGGCTTCCACATGGGTTTGCCGTGAAATGCCTGGTGGTCAGCAGCAGCAGAGGAGAGGGAGGGCAAGCTGGACCTGTCCGGTCTTTCGAGTTTCCCTGTTATCTTATCTGATCACACAGATTTTTGGGGAGTCCGTGGAGAACACTAGCCGGCAATCACAAGGAAGGAGATCCTGGGGACACAACTCCCAGCCTGACCTAGTCAGCAGACAGTGGTCCATCAAGAGACCTGACCAGACCTGCCGTGTCTGGAGGCAACTAGGCAGCAGAGTGGATGCTGCAGTGGGCCGGGACAGGCAGGGTGCCCGCAGGAATTACATGCATCTCTGTGAAGTGAGAGCTTCCCTCATAGCTCAGTTGGTAAAGAATCTGCCGGCCATGCAGGAGACCCCGGTTCGATTCCTGGGTTGGGAAAATCCTCTGGAGAAGGGATAGGCTACCTACTCTAGTATGCTTGGGCTTCCCTTGTGGCTCAGCTGGTAAAGAATCTGCCTGCAATGTGGGAGACCTGGGTTCGATCTCTGGGTTGGGAAGATCCCTTGGAGAAGGGAAAGGCTACTCACTCCAGTATTCTGGCCAGAGAATTCCATGGACTGTATAGTTCATAGAATCGCAGAGTCGGACGTGACTGAGTGACTCTCACTCACTGTGAGCTGAGGAAGGACAGCAGTGGGGGGGGGGCTTTGGTCTCAGTGTTCGTGTCCCCACAAATTCACATGTTGACAGCAAACTTTTCACGTGACAGTGTTAGGAAGTGGGGCCCTTGGGAGGTGACTGGGTCTTGAGGGTGGAGTCCTCATGAATGGGATTAAGTGCCCTAAGAGAAGGGACCTCAGAGAGCGCCCTCACCCCTTCCATCACATGAGGGCACAGAGATAAGTCAGAGTCTGCAACCTGGAGAAAGCTCTCACCAGAACCCAACTCTGCTCGCACCCTGATCCCAAACTGACAGCCTCCAGACTGTGAGAAATACAGTCCTGCTGTTTCAGCCACAGTCTGTGATATTTCAGTCTATGATAATACTCTGAGCAGACTAAGACAGAGGAACAGGAGACATGTGGGCAGTGGGGCACACTGGACTTGGGTGGCCAATCGTAGCTAGTCAGTGAGAAAGACGGAAGTTTCTAGAACAACCTCTAAGTCAGGCTTGGGTATCTAGAGGGAACAAAGGGATATGAGAGGCCAGTCTCCCTGGGTTGGAAGGATGAAGGAAGCAGTCCTTGGAGGAATGGTTGGTGCCACTTCTGGGATCCTGAACGGGACAGAGCTTGTTCAGAAAGACCTCCAGATCCTGGCGGAGGGCCTTTTCCAAGCATATTATTCAATCTTTTCTGAGGTCTGTTTGGAATGTGGTAGTAAACATGAAGTTTATTGAGAAAAGTTAAAGCCAATTAGTCGATTTATAGCTTTTCAAAAATTTTTATTTTTCAGAGATAAATCAGTGTAGTGTTGTGACTGACATCAAAGCAAACCATTTCAGTATTTTCTAATTTAGCTGGAACTCCATGTTTTCCCTGTGATGGTGGGTTTTTTAAAAGATTAATATGATTTATGAATATTATTTGATAAGCTTTTCCCCATACTTTCTTATATGTAACTTGTTCATAATGTTATCTCATGTTTTCTTATTGATGGTTACAAATTATATCTCTGAACCAGGAACTTTCTCATGGCCTATTCTGATAAGTGCTTGACCCTTTCCACATTTAACCACACAAGTCTTGAGTAAAATTTGCATCCAACAGCTGTATCATTTACAACAAAAGTGAGCCACCTGAAATTTTTCCTGAAATTAGCAAGTTGTATGTTTTCATTTCAGGAAAAGCAAGTTGTTTTATGACCAAGGTATTGCAAGTTATCCAAAATATGAACACAAGAGGATGGACTACCTTTGTTTTCTCCCCAAAGTTATAGACTGTAAAGGATTAGACGGAAGGCATACTCCAGAGAGACACAGAGACCAGCAGGGAGATGGCAGTTCCTGTACTTTGGATGCTGGTGATAAGATGGACAAAGGGCAACTGAAGTGCAGAGGAAGCTGAATTCTCGCTCAGCAATGTGGAACCAGCCAAGAGGCAGGACTGATTCACATAGTAAAATGCAGAAAGGAATAGAATGCGGAAAGGACTAGGACTCAGATGCCCCTGATGGTGGGGGAAGTGGGTGCAGCCAGAGCAGGGTGGTTAGAAAGTTTGCATGGGGAGCCATGTAAACCCTCTAGTCTGGCACTTCCCCCCAGCCCCCTGCCACGCTACTCTGTGCCACCATCCCTGGCCCTGGAAATGTCTGAAGGTTTGCTCCCTGCAGAGGATAAGGGGAAGGAGGTTGGGCTCAGACACAGGACTCGCTGAGGGCAGGTGATTCTGAAATGCCGCCTAGCTTGCCTGCTTCCTCCGCATGAGTCCAAGAATGGGGTCAGCCAGTACGAACTCCAGGTCGTACTGATGTTCTCCTGAAAAACCCACCAGCCCAAGAAAACAGGTGATGGAAGAGCCCAGGTGACTGAAAGTCACACACAAGAAGCCCATCAGCCTAGTCACTGTCCCTGCTCCCACCTCGACTTTACAGTGAACACGTCTGTGCCTTGCTGTAAGGTGAGATGGCTGTGAATCAGACATTTGAAGACGGAAAACTTCCAGTAAAAGAAACAGAAACCAAAGTAAATAGAAAAAGTGCAAGGTGGTGGCAGTGGGTAAGGCGGAGGAAGTGGGAGAAAAGACAAACAATGGAAAAATAAAATTTGCTAAGAACTATGATTTGTATTCTTAAGGAAATAAAGGAAGATATTGCTCCTAAGAAATTGAAGTAGGTAAAAACCGAAAAGGAATGTACATAGGATAAAAACAGGTCTTGGAAACTAAAAAAATAGGGACATAAAAATGAGGAGTTTAGTGGAGGTGATGGAAGGAGAGGGGATATCTCCAAGAAAACAGACTAGAGGAAAAATCAGGAGGAAGATGGGAGAGAAGAATGAAGAATATCAGAAGAGTTCTTCAAGAGATCTGACATCTGAACAAAGGAATCCCATCAGTGGAAGTGGACAGAAGACAGACAGGAATGTAGCAAAGAAATCACTTAAAAATTCCTAGAACAGAAGGACTGGGTTTCCAGTTTGAAAAGACTCTCTGAATGTCCTGCAAAATGGAAGAGAAAAGAGCCTCCCCAAAGCACAGAGTCTGGAATGTCAAAATACAAACAACTGAGATCAAGAACGACCCTAACATCTGACAGTGTGGGAGAGAAAAGGGGCCCGAGCCCTCCCGTGTGGTGAGGGCAGAGAAAGAGTGGCGTCCTGAGATTTCAGGGAATGATATCCAACAGAGAGCCTTGAGCCAGAAGGGTGAGTCGTCAGGAGGAAGTTAGAAAAACGGCATTTCAGTTCTGCCAATTCCTGAGGAAATTGCTTTGCAGATACCCTTTCTCAGGAAGCTACTAGTGGATGCTGCTGCTGCTAAGTCGCTTCAGTTGTGTCCGACTCTGTGCGACCCCATAGACAGCAGCTCACCAGGCTCCCCTGTCCCTGGGATTCCCCAGGCAAGAACGCTGGAGTGGGTTGCCATTTCCTTCTCCAATGATATTCTTCAGCAAAATGAAGAAGCAAATCAAGAAAGAGAGGAGGGGCTTCCCTGGCAGTCCAGCTGTTAAGACTCCGAGCTCTCAGTGCAGAGGGGCCTGGGTTCAATCCCTGGTCAGGGAACTAGAGTCCATCATGCCACAACAAAAGATCCCTTGTGCCTCAACTAAGACCTGGTGAAGCCAAATTAAGAATTTTAAAGAAGAGACAGAGAGAAATAGGAGGTCCAGGAAGTAAGAGAGAAGTAAAGGAATCCCATGATGACCAGTTACCTGAAGTGCCCTGAGGGTCCTGTGGACTGAGGGTACAGAATGGGTACCTTGAGGGAGCAGCAGGAGGGAGGTCCTAGAAGGACTCTTTCCAAGAAAAAAAATGCAACTGACAGAACACCTGATGCATTGAAAAGAGATTCGTATTTCTGGTGAAAGGTTTTGGAATTACTTTGTAATAGGTACAAACCTGCAATACCTTACAGTGAAACAAATAATACCTTTATTTGGCATGAAATACTCGTTAATTTCAAGGAAAATGAGTAGCTTATCTCTGTTGTTAATGTCATGAATGTTGGATGCAAATGTTGCTTGAAAGTTGTTAAAAGTTGAAATCATCAAACACATTTTTATTAGCGTTGGCAGTAATATACTGGTAAGTTCGTGGTTTAAGAAAGAAACGTTGTAATCATCAAAGGAAAAATATAAAGGAACATTATGAATTGATTACATACAATAAAAAATTTGACAGATATTCTTGGGGACAAATATTATGGAGGATATTGATAATGCCAATGAAAAACATATTGATAATGCAAATGAAAAACATTTAGAAAATGCTATCAAAATCGGCAATATTTTTATTGCATGGCTAAAAATAATTGAACACTTTAGACTGAATATATTTAATGTTACTCAAAAATAGTGATATTGATATGAACATGTCATTGCAATCTAAAATTTATGGAATTAGCAGTTTCCAAACTATATCTGACTGAAATAAGAAAGCAATTTTGGGGAAAATTTATAAATGAAGGCAGCAATATTTTAGCCCTTACCAACAAAATGCAAAATTTCATAGCTGAGATATGTCGTATTAGTCTTCTCAGGCTGCCATAAGCAAACACCACAGACTGAGTGGCTTAACCAACAGAAATGCATTGTTTCGCAGTCCTGGATGCTGGACATCCAATATCAAGGTATTGCATGAAAAGATGCTTAACATCACTCATTATCAGAGAAATGCAAATCAAAACCACAATGAGGTACCATTTCATGCCAGTCAGAATGGCTGCTATCCAAAAGTCTACAAGCAATAAATGCTGGAGAGTATGTGGAGAAGAGGGAACCCTCTTACACTGTTGGTGGGAATGCAAACTAGTACAGCCACTATGGAGAACAGTGTGGATATTCCTTAAAAAACTGGAAATAGAACTGCCTTATGACCCAGCAATCCCACTACTGGGCATACACACCAAGGAAACCAAAATTGAAAGAGACATGTGTACCTCAATGTTCATCGGCAGCACTGTTTATAATAGCCAGGACATGGAAGCAACCTAGATGTCCATCAGCAGACGAATGGATAAGAAAGCTGTGGTACATATACACAATGGAGTATTACTCAGCCATTAAAAAGAATACATTTGAATCAGTTCTAATGAAGTGGATGAAACTGGAGCCAATTATACAGAGTGAAGTAAGCCAGAAAGAAAAACACCAATACAGTATACTAACATATATATATGGAATTTAGAAAGAAGGTAATGATAACTCTGTATGTGAGACAGCAAAAAAGACACAGATGTATTGAACAGTCTTTTGAACTCTGGGAGAGGGTGAGGGCGGGATGATATGGGGAAAAGGCATTGAAACATGTATAATATCATATGCGAAACGAATCGCCGGTCCAGGTTCGATGCATGATACAGGGTGCTTGGGGCTGGTGCACTGGGATGACCCAGAGGGATGGTATGGGGAGGGAGGAGGAAGGGGGGTTCAGGATGGGGAACACATGTACACTCATGGCGGATTTAAGTCAATGTATGGCAAAACCAATACAATATTGTAAAGTAACATAAATGAATAAATTAATTAAAAAATAGTGTTGGTAATGTTAAAAAAATAATGCATATATATGGAATTTAAAAAGATGGTAACGATAACCTTGTATGCAAGACAGCAAAAGAGACACAATCTTTTGGACTCTGTGGGAGAGGGTGAGGGTGGGATGATTTGGGAGAATGGCATTGAAACATGTATATTATCATATGTGAAATGAATTGCCAGTTCAGGTTCAATGCATGATACAGGATGCTTGGGGCTGGTGCACTGGGATGACCCAGAGGGATGGGATGGGGAGGGAGGTGGGAGAGGGGTTCAGGATGGGGAACACATGTACACCTGTGGCGGATTCGTGTCAGTGTATGGCAAAACCAATACAATATTGTAAAGTAATTAGCTTCCAATTAAAATAAATAAATTTATATTTAGCATCGAACCTGGACTGTCTGCAGCTTCTTATAAGGGCACTAATTCCATCATGGGACCCCATCCTCATGAAGTCATCTACACCTAATCACCTCCCAAAGGCCCCACCCACTGTGGTACTGCCCATCTGGAGAGTGATTCCTCATCTGCATGAGGCTGACTGGGCACTTACCTGTGACTTGGCAAGTCTGCTCCCAGATGTGTTCATGTGTGCACCAGGAAATGCATTTTTGTTTTTCAGTTGCTAAGTCTCTTAGGGACCCTATGGACTGCAGCATGCCAGGTTTTCCTGCCTTCACTGTCTCCTGGAGTTTGCTCAGATTCATGACCATTGAATCGATGATGCTGTTGCCTCCTTCTCCTCCTGCCTTCAGTCTTTCCCAGCATCACGGTCTTTTCTAGAGAGTCAGTTCTTTGCATCAGGTGGCCAAAGTATTGGAGCTTCAGCTTCAGCAGCAGTCCTTCCAATGAATATTCAGGGTTGATTTCTTTTAGGATTGACAGACTTGATCTCCTTGCTGTCCAGGGGACTCTCATGAGTCTTCTCCTGCACCACAATTCTAAGACATCAATTCTTCGATACTCAGCATTCTTTCTGGTCCAACTCTCACATTCATACATGACTACTGGAAAAAAGACAGCTTTGACTATATGGACCTTTGTCAGCAAAGTGATGTCTTTGCTTTTTAATATGCTGTCCAAGTTTGTCATAACTTTTCTTCCAAGGAGCAAGTGTCTTTTAATTTCATGGCTGTCTGCAGTGATTTCAGAGCCCAAGAAAATAAAATCTGTCACTATTTCCACTTTCCCTCCACTTGCCATGAACTAATGGGACTGGATGCCATGATCGTAGTTTTCTGAATGTTGACTTTTAAACCAGGTTTTTCACACTCTTCAAGAGGCTGTTTAGTTCCTCTTTGGTTTCTGCCATGATGGTGGTATCATCTATTTATCTGAGGTTGTTGATATTTCTCCTGGCAACCTTGATTCCAGCCTGTGATTCATCCACCCTGGCATTTTGCATGATGTACTCAGCATATAAGTTAAATAAGCAAGGTGACAATATATAGCCCTGACTTACTCCTTCCCCAATTCTGAACCAGCCAGTTGTTCCATATAAGGTTGTAAGCGTTGCTTCTTGACTGGCATATAGGTTTCTCAGGAGGCAGGTAGAGTGGTCTGGTATTCCCAACTCTTGAAGAATTTTTCTGTTTGTTGTGATCCACAGAGACAAAGGCTTTAGTATAGTCAATGAAGCAGAAGTAGATGTTTTCCTGGAATTCCCTACTTTCTCTATGATCCAATGGATGTTAGCAATTTGATTTCTGGTTCCTCTGCCTTTTCTAAACCCTGCTTGTACATCTGGAGTTTCTCAGTTTATGTAGCGCTGAAGCCTTGCTTGAAGATTTTGAGATCACACCCTTGTTGTGGAGAAGGGGCTTGCGAAACTCAAGGAAGCTATGAGCCATGCTGTGCAGGGGCACCCAAGACGGACAGGTCATAGTGGAGAGTTCTGACAAAACGTGGTCCACTGGAGGAGGGAATGGCAAACCACTCCATTATTTGAAAAGGAAAAGGTGTGGGGTAGGGGTTGAATTTAATTGTTTTATCCTGTTTTTCATGCAGATAGCCATTTGTTTTAGCTCCTTTTGTTGAAAAGATTATAATTTTTCCATTGAATTGCCTTGGCACCTTTGCCAAAAATTAACTGGCCCTGTACGAGTGGGTCTGGAGAAGGCAATGGCAGCCCACTCCAATACTTTTGCCTGGAAAATCCCATGGATGGAGGAGCCTGGTGGGCTGCAGTCCACGGGGTCGCTAAGAGTTGGACATGACTGAGCGACTTCACTTTCACTTTTCACTTTCATGCATTGGAGAAGGAAATGGCAACCTACTCCAGAGTTCTTGCCTGGAGAATCCCAGGGACAGGGGAGCCTGAGGGGCTGCTGTCTATGGAGTCGCACAGAGTCGGACATGACTGAAGCGACTTAGCAGCAGCAGTACTAGTGGGTCTAATTCTGAACTATGTTTCTCTAGTGGTCTATTTGTGTATTTCGCTTAGACCCTGATACCATGCTGTCTTGATAATTGTTCATTTATAGTACATCTCAGGGATCCCCTGGGAGAAGGCACTCGCGACCCACTCCAATACTCTTGCCTGGAAAATCCCATGGACGGAGGAGCCTGGTGGGCTGCAATCCATGGGGTCCCTAAGAGTCGAACACTACTGGGCGAATTTACTTTCACTTTTCACTTTCATGCCTTGGAGAAGGAAATGGCAACCCACTCCAGTGTTCTTGCCTGGAGAATCCCAGGGATGGGGAAGCCTGGTGGGCTGCCGTCTATGGGGTCACAGAGAGTCGGACATGACTGAAGCGACTTAGCAGCAGCAGCAGCAGCAGCAGGGATTCCCTGGTGGCTCAGGTAAAGAATCTGCATGCAAAGCGGGAGACCTGGGTTCGGTCCCTGGGTTGTGAAGATCCAGAGGAGGGCATGGCAACCCCCTCCAGTATTCTTGCCTGGACAATTCCCATGGACAGAGGAGCCTGAGGGGCTGCAGTCCATAGGGTCAAAAAGAGTCTGAGTGACTCTTTTCAGTTGAAAATGACTGAGTGCCTACGCACACAGCACGCACAGTACATCTTAAAATCAGAACTGTGAGTCCTAAACCCTGTTCTTCTTTTTCAAAATTGGGTCGGTTATCCTAGGTTCTTTGTATTCTCACATACATTTTGTAATTAGCTCCTCAATTTCTATTAAACAAAGACTCCTGAGATTTTGTCTGGGCTTGCACCAAATCTATTCATCAGTCTGGAGAGAATTGACAGCACAATAGCAAATCATGAGTGTGAAATGTGCTCCATTTATTACAGTTTAATTTTTCTCAGATTCATTTTATCATTTGTGCATCTGTTAATGTAGTCAAATTTACGTAGAAACATACAAAAATATTTCATATTCTTTTATAACATTATAAATGAGTTTTAAGATTGAAAAAATTTAATGTTCCAATTTTTCATTGCATTTGTAATATACAAAAATTTCCAGTTTACATTGTACTCTTAGTATATATGAATACAATGGGTTTTTGTATATTGACCTTGGATTCTACAATCTTGTTATGCTCATTTGTTAGTTTTAGCAGCGTTTTGTAGGTTCCTTAGATATCTCTACACAGTCTCCTGTCTTTGTGAGGTAGTTTGTGATGTAGATAAAGATGGTTTTATTTCTTCCTCTCCAACCTGTATGCCTTTTATTTAATTTTCTCACAGGGACTTCTGTGGTAGGCATTAGAATGTGTGTGTTCTAATCTTTATATCTGAAAATGAATAAATTAGTTGACATGGCCAAAGGCAATTAAGTCTGTGGATGGAATTAAGGTTGCTAACCAGTGACTTCAAGAGATTATTCTGGATTGCACAGGTGGGCCCAGTGTAACCATAAAGGCAAGAAGTTGGCAAGTAGGAGGTCAGAGTGATGAGGTAAGAGAGACTAAGGTTGCTTCTTGCTGTCTTTGTTTTAAATATAAATTTATTTATTTTAATTGGAGGTTAATACTTTACAATATTGTTCTTGCTGTCTTTAAAAATAAAGGAAGAGACTGTGAGCTGAGGAATGTGGGTAGCTTCTAGAAGCTGGAAAAGCAAGAAAATGGATTCTCCCCAAGAGCCTCCAGCAGAAGCCAGCCCTGTCCACACCTTGATTTTAGCCCAGTGAGATCTGCGTCAGACTCCTACGCTATAGAACGCTAAGATAATAAGTCTGTGTGTTTTTAAAATTTCTTTAAAATTTTTTTATTGGACTGTAGTTGCTTTACAATGTTGTATTATTTTCTGCTGTACAGCAAGTTGACCCTTACACATATACAGGTATCCCTTATTTTTGGATTTCCTTCCCATTTAGGTCCCCACAGAGCGCTGAGTAGAGTTCCTTGTGCTCTGCAGTTTATTCTCCTTAGTTGTATATTTTATACATAGTAAAGTGTATATGTTGGTCCCAGTCTCCCAGTTCATCCCGCCTTCTTCTCCCCTTGGTAACTGTAAATTTATTTTCTATATCGTGACTCTATTTCTGCTTTGCAAATAAGTTCGTCTGTATAATTTTTCAGGATTCCACACATAAGTGATATTGTATGATATTTGTCTTTCTCTTTCTGACTTCACTCTGTATGACAATATGTAGGTCTATCCATATCATTGCAAATGGCATTAACTCATCCTTTTTATGGCTGAGTAATGTTCCACTGTATATACATGCCACATTTCTTTACCCATTCATCTCTCCATGGGCATTTAGATTGCTTTCCTTGTCCTGGCTGTGTAAACTGTGCTGCAATGAACATGGGGTGCTTGTATCCTTTCGAATTATGGTTTTCCCTAGATATAGCCTAGGAGTGGGGTTGCTGGGTCATATGGTAGCTCTATTTTATTTTTTTTTTTAGGACCCTCCATGCTGTTCTCCATGGTGGTTGTACCAATTCACCATTCCCACCAACAGTGTAGGAGGGTTCCTTCTTCTCCACACCTTCTCAAGCACTTATTGTCTGCAGGCTTTTGGTGATGGCCATTTGACCAGTGTGAAGTGATACCTCATTGTAGTTTTGATTTGCATTTCTCTAATAATTAGAGAGGGGCTTCCTTGGTGTTTCAGTGGTAAAAAATGCAAGAGACATGGGTTTGATCCCCGGGTCGGGAAGATTCCCCTGGAGAAGGAAATGGCAACCCACTCCAATATTCTTGCCTGAGAAATCCCATGGACAGAGGATCCTGGCAGGCCACTCCATGGGGTTGCAAAAGAGTCGGACATGACTTAACAACTAAACAACAACAACACCAATAATAATTAGTGATGTGATGCTGAGCATCTTTTCATGTGCTTTTTGGGCCATCTCTATGTATTATTTGGAGAAATACCTATTTAGGTATTCTGCTCATTTTTTGATTGTTTTGTTTTGTTTTTTGAGAAGTATTTATGGTTTTAAGGCACTGAGTTTGTGGTAGTTTGTTACAGCAGCCCCGGGAAATCAAACAATATCCAATGATGAAGAAAAGTGGTGGGGGGTGGACAGAAGATGCTTTTTTAAATGGAGTACACTGATTTTTAAATAATGCTCATTACAATAACAATTGAAGGGAAGGCCATCCCCTGAATTCCTGCCATGAGTCTGATCTGTACTAAGAAGGATCTGGGCCCATTTAATATTAATCCTGGTGCTTGCTACTTGAGAGCTGAAGGATGTCTTAACGGATGCTTCTAGCAGAGTGGTAAGAAGTGCTGCTGTCAATTTTTTTTCTCCATTAAAGTATTTTTTGATGTGACAATTACTTTGAGCCTTAGAGATTCCATACTACACTACCTGAAAAGTCAGGACTCCTTGTTGACTTTTTTTTTTTGAAAAAAATTATAAGAAATTCATCTAACTTAGAAGAGCATAGCAAGGCGGAGATATGTTGCTCAAATTTCTCTAACAACTCTGGAATCCAGGTTGAATCAAATCCATCTTTAAAGCTGGCCTGTCTCAGGGCTAGTCCTTGTTCAGTAGGACTTGTCTTGAATGAGTTTCTGAGATCCTAGGGGAGTGGGTTAATCCAGGTTTAGGGCGGGGTTTCCTTGAAGAGTCTGTCTGTGCTCTTTCTCTCGTTCTGCCTGTCTGTGCTCTGGTGAGATGTCACTTTGGCACTTAAGCAAATAGGAGATGCTCTCTGGATCTTTCTCTGGTTTTCTTTCTGTCCTTTGACACCAGGCTGCCACTGCCGCCACCTGCCAGTCTCTGCTCTCCTTTGCCTTGAGTTTCTCACTGTGCTTTTGCCACATCTTGCAGGCAGAGAATCATGTGCTTCCTTTCCAGCTGCCATAAAGTATTGGGGGAGACAGGTAAGTAAGTGGTGGACATCTCAACCTGTTATTCTCTGGGCTTAGATGTCCCTGGAACCCAGAGGTGGTGCAGACACTTGTGGGACCCCTGCTCTGATGCAGATATGGGCCCATGAGGAACTGGCCACCAAGATGGCAGATCACCCAGCGTGTCCTGCAGTGCTTTGTACATGGACGCCCTGGTTCTGCCCTGGAAGTGTGGCGCTCAGACCCGCAACATGCAGGCCTTTGGGGAAGGGGGATGCTATTTTGAAGTGAATGGTTTACACTTACTCCCTCACTTCTGATGTAGCTGAAGAAGCAGCAGGCAGCCCTGAGAAGTGGCATGCTGGGTGAACGTACATCTCCTGGTTCACTCTGGCCTTGGTGTGATAGAGGCGGGGGTACCACAGAGGCTCTTTCTCACCCCTGACTCCTTGTGAAAGATGAGTCAAGGTATTGGGGCCTCCAGGAGTGCATTTCCTGCCCTTAGACTTAGGTTATTAAGGTTTCCGGAGAACCGGGGGTCTGTCTTTGGGATCGTGTTTCTGCACATTGGATGTGGGCTGGCAGCCTCCCCTCCCCTCCAGTCTGGGCTGTCCTATGTGACCAATTTCCTGTGTCCCTGTCACGATCGTAATGCTCTGGTCTTTCCTATCTCTCTTCTCTGTGGTGAATCCCCTGCTTCAGTTCTTCACTGCCGCATAACAAATATCCCAAAGCTGAGTCCTGAGAAACAACAGCAATGCTTGGCTCACCACCCTGCAGGTTTGGGACCACTTGGCCAAGACGGTGTGTCCTCTCGGGACTCCTCGGTTGGTAGTGATCACTGTAGCTTGGTCATCTCTGCATCCCCAACCCCACATCTGGAAGCTGATGCTGGCTTTTAGCTGGGACTTCTTTCTGCTGGTGCTATCTGCCAAGACCTGTGGTCTCCTCATGTGGCCTGGGCCTCTTCAGAGCACAGTGGCAGGGGTCCATAGGGACAGCCTGCAAAAGAGGCCAGCTGTCACCTCTCATGACCTGACCTCAAAAGACACGTGGCATCACTTCCACCCTGTCTGGCACCTCAGATGCAAGTCACATGTTTGAGCTGAGGAGAATGGGGTTTGGGAAAGGGTTTCCATCTTTTGTTTGCAGTCACGTCTAGAATTTTTGGACATGTTTCTAAAACTTCCACAAAGTCCTTTAGGGATTGTCTGGGTTTTCTGGGAGGCTGCTGTAATGAAGTACCACAGACTGGGTGGCTTAAACAACAGGAATCTGTTCTCTCCTGGTTCCAGGGCCCGGAGTCTGACTCCCAGGGTGTTGGCTGGGCTGCTTCCTTCTCGGGGGCTCAGTGAAGAACCTCTTTTTCAGCCTCTGTGATCCTGGCAGCCTTGGTGGTCCTTGGCTTGCAGCTGTGTCTCTCGGGTCTCTTCTCTGTCTTCACTCGGCCTTCTCTGTGCATCTGTGTTCAACATTTCCTCTTCTTCCAAGGACACCCGTCACTGGACTTAGGGTCCTACTTCAAGGTGGCAGGAAGTGTGGTTTTCCTAGGTGACTAGAAAGGAAGTAGAACAGAAATGTCCTCCATGGCGCCCATCTGCAGTGGGAGCCTCAAGCCAGAGTGCAGAAAGGAACAGGTAAGAGACACAGGATGCTCAGGATTTTCCTCCTCCCAGACGAAGGTCTGTTGGGCCAGGTGACCTCTTTTGGCCCAGCACACAGCTCATCTTTCATGGCCTTGCAGTGAGCTGTGACATGTGTGTGTCTTCACCTACAGAATGCCGGAGCAGAAGTGATATGTGAGCTCAAAGGAACACACTCCAGGTGAACTCACTCCAGGTGGACAGGGGTGCCATGGGGTACACACAAAATATGCTCTTTGGACTGGTCCATAATGCTACACCCAGGAAGAACGGAGTTAGTGCCAGAATGCAGAGCGAGTGCATTGCCAAGCACATTGTCTCATTCAGGGAAGGCTGTCTTTGTAAAATAAGACTCTCTGTGAAGGAAGCAGATGTTGACTTACATTCTGGTGCGCGTTTCTTCACTAGTTTCAGCCGGGGTACTCTGCTGCAGGGGATGGTGGAAAATGACCCAGGACAAACCTGGTCCCATGGACCTGCTCCTCTGGAACTGCTTGTGGGAGGGAGAAACGAACTTCCTGTCCCTAGGCCCCTTGGTGTTAGGTATGCTCGTGACAGCATTATGGCCCTTCTCTCTCACTGACACATGTCAACCAGCATCTCACAAATGAACAAATGATCACTCAGCTTCTCTCACTCCTGAGTTATACATTCAAACACAAGAGTTCTTCCAACTTTAAGACTTTGGCAATACTCCAAGATAAATAAGATGGTGGACTTAAAAAAAAAAAGCTTCCAATTGCTAAGAAACTAGATCCTGACTGTTCTCAACACACACAAGAAGATGATAATTATGTGACTACATGGAGGTGGCCAATGAGGCTATAGTAATCTTATTGTAACATACAAATGCATCAACCCCTTTGTGCACCTCAAACTTACACAATGTCATATGTTGACTGGTGCCACCACTTCAGTGGCACTTCTCGAGTGTGTCGTAATTCTCTTTGCAACCCGCCAG
>NW_017189804.1:0-28663 GCF_001704415.2 Capra hircus | reverse complement strand
TTTCACCCCAAAACAATGAATTTCACCTTTTTTTCAAGTGCTCATGGAACCTTCTCCAGGATAGATCACATCCTGGGCCATAAATCTAAACTTGATAAATTCAAAAAAATCGAAATCATTCCAAGCATCTTTTCTGACCATAATGCATTAAGATTAGATCTCAATTACAGGAGAAAAACTATTAAAAAATTCCAACATTATGGAGGTTGAACAACACACTTCTGAATAACCAACAAATCACAGAAGAAATCAAAAAAGAAATCAAAATATGCATAGAAACTAATGAAAATGAAAACACAACAACCCAAAACCTGTGGGACACTATAAAAGCAGTGCTAAGAGGAAAGTTCATAGCGATATAGGCATACCTCAAGAAACAAGAAAAAAGTCAAATAAATAACCTAACTCTACAACTAAAGCAACTAGAAAAGGAAGAGTTGGAGAACCCCAGAGTTAGTAGAAGGAAAGAAATCTTAAAAATTAGGGCAGAAATAAATGCAAAAGAAACAAAAGAGACCATAGCAAAAATCAACAAAGCCAAGAGCTGGTTCTTTGAAAGGATAAATAAAATTGACAAACCATTAGCCAGACTCATCAAGAAGCAAAGAGAGAAAAATCAAATCAATAAAATTAGAAATGAAAATGGAGATATCACAACAGACAACACAGAAATACAAAGGATCATAAGAGACTACTATCAGCAATTGTATGCCAATAAAATGGACAACGTGGAAGAAATGGACAAATTCTTAGAAAAGTACAATTTTCCAAAACTGAACCAGGAAGAAATAGAAAATCTTAACAGACCCATCACAAGCACGGAAATTGAAACTGTAATCAGAAATCTTCCAGCAAACAAAAAGCCCAGGTCCAGACGGCTTCACAGCTGAATTCTACCAAAAATTTCAAGAAGAGCTAACACCTATCCTCCTCAAACTCTTCCAGAAAATTGCAGAGGAAGGTAAACTTCCAAACTCATTCTATGAGGCCACCATCACCCTAATACCAACACCTGACAAAGATGTCACAAAAAAAGAAAACTACAGGCCAATATCACTGATGAACATAGATGCAAAAATCCTCAACAAAATTCTAGCAATCAGAATCCAACAACACATTAAAAAGATCATACACCATGACCAAGTGGGCTTTATCCCAGGGATGCAAGGATTCTTCAATATCCGCAAATCAATCAATGCAATTCACCCCATTAACAAATTGAAAAATAAAAACCATATGATTATCTCAATAGATGCAGAGAAGGCCTTTGACAAAATTCAACATCCATTTATGATAAAAACTCTCCAGAAAGCAGGAATAGAAGGAACCATACCTCAACATAATAAAAGCTATCTATGACAAACCCACAGCAAACATTATCCTCAATGGTGAAAAATTGAAAGCATTTCCCCCTAAAGTCAGGAACAAGACAAGGGTGTCCACTTTCACCGCTACTATTCAACATAGTTCTGGAAGTTTTGGCCACAGCAATCAGAGCAGAAAAAGAAATAAAAGGAATCCAAATTGCAAAAGAAGAAGTAAAACTCTCACTGTTTGCAGATGACATGATCCTCTACATGGAAAACCCTAAAGACTCCACCAGAAAATTACTAGAGCTCATCAATGAATATAGTAAAGTTGCAGGATATAAAATCAACACACAGAAATCCCTTGCATTCCTATACACGAATAATGAGAAAGTAGAAAAAGAAATTAAGGAAACAATTCCATTCACCATTGCAACAAAAAGAATAAAATACTTAGGAATATATCTACCTAAAGAAACTAAAGACCTATATATAGAAAACTGTATAACACTGATGAAAGAAATCAAAGAGGACACTAATAGATGGAGAAATATACCATGTTCATGGATCGGAAGAATCAATATAGTGAAAATGAGTATACTATCCCAAAGCAATTTACAAATTCAATGCAATCCCTATCAAGCTACCAGCAACATTTTTCACAGAACTAGAACAAATAATTTCAAGATTTGTATGGAAATACAAAAAACCTCGAATAGCCAAAGCAATCTTGAGAAAGAAGAATGGAACTGGAGGAATCAACTTGCCTGACTTCAGGCTCTACTACAAAGCCACAGTCATCAAGACAGTATGGTACTGGCACAAAGACAGACATATAGATCAATGGAACAAAATAGAAAGCCCAGAGATAAATCCACACACATATGGACACCTTATCTTTGACAAAGGAGGCAAGAATATACAATGGAGTAAAGACAATCTCTTTAACAAGGTGGTGCTGGGAAAACTGGTCAACCACTTGTAAAAGAATGAAACTAGATCACTTTCTAACACCCCACACAAAAATAAACTCAAAATGGATTAAAGATCTAAATGTAAGACCAGAAACTATAAAACTCCTAGAGGAGAACATAGGCAAAACACTCTCAGACATAAATCACAGCAGGATCCTCTATGATCCACCTCCCAGAATTCTGGAAATAAAAGCAAAAATAAACAAATGGGATCTAATTAAAATTAAAAGCTTCTGCACAACAAAGGAAAATATAAGCAAGGTGAAAAGACAGCCTTCTGAATGGGAGAAAATAATAGCAAATGAAGCAACTGACAAACAACTAATCTCAAAAATATACAAACAACTTCTGCAGCTCAATTCCAGAAAAATAAACGACCCAATCAAAAAATGGGCCAAAGAACTAAATAGACATTTCTCCAAAGAAGACATACGGATGGCCAACAAACACATGAAAAGATGCTCAACATCACTCATTATTAGAGAAATGCAAATCAAAACCACAATGAGGTACCACTTCACACCAGTCAGAATGGCTGTGATCCAAAAATCTGCAAGCAATAAATGCTGGAGAGGGTGTGGAGAAAAGGGAACCCTCCTACACTGTTGGTGGGAATGCAAACTAGTACAGCCACTATGGAGAACAGTGTGGAGATTCCTTAAAAAATTGCAAATAGAACTACCTTATGACCCAGCAATCCCACTGCTGGGCATACACACCGAGGAAACCAGAATTGAAAGAGACACATGTACCCCAATGTTCATCTCAGCACTGTTTATAATAGCTAGGACATGGAAACAACCTAGATGTCCATCAGCAGATGAATGGATAAGAAAGCTGTGGTACATATACACAATGGAGTATTACTCAGCTGTAAAAAAGAATTCATTTGAATCAGTTCTGATGAGATGGATGAAACTGGAGCCGATTATACAGAGTGAAGTAAGCCAGAAAGAAAAACACCAATACAGTATACTAACACATATATATGGAATTTAGGAAGATGGCAATGACGACCCTGTATGCAAGACAGGGAAAGAGACACAGATGTGTATAATGGACTTTTGGACTCAGAGGGAGGGAGAGGGTGGGATGATTTGGGAGAATGACATTCTAACATGTATACTATCATGTAAGAATTGAATCGCCAGTCTATGTCTGATGCAGGATACAGCATGCTTGGAGCTGGTGCATGGGGATGACCCAGAGAGATGTTATGGGGAGGGAGGTGGGAGGGGGGTTCATGTTTGGGAACGCATGTAAGAATTAAAGATTTTAAAATTTAAAAAATAAATAAATAAATAAAATTTTTAAAAAAAATAAAGTAGACTGGTGAAATCAATACGATACCACTCTACAATTATTGGAATGGCCAAATACAGAAATCTGACAATACCAATTACTGGCAAAGATGAGGAACAACAGGAACTCTCAGTTGTTGTTACAGGGGATGCAAAATGACACAGTCACTTTGAAAGAAGTTTCTTACATAGCTGAACATTGCCATTGCATATGTTTTAGCATTTATGTGCCTAGATAGTTTAGCAAATGATTTGAAAGCTAACACCCACACAAAAACATGCATATGGTTTATATAACAGCTTAATTCCAACTCTCTCTCTCTCACACATACACACACACACAAATTGGAAACCACCAAAATGTAACTTCATAGCTGAATGGATAAACAAACTATGGTACATCAATATAACAGAATATTATTTAAGAATAAAAAGAAATGAGCTATCAAATCCAAAAAAGAAACGGATGAAACCTGAATTAACGTTCAGTTCAGTCGCTCAGTTGTTTCCGACTCTTTTCGACCCCATGAATTGCAGCATGCCAGGCCTCCCTGGCCATCACCTCCTGGAGTTCACTCAAACTCACGTCCATCGAGTCAGTGATGCCATCCAGCCATCTCATCCTCTGTCTTCCCCTTTTCCTCCTGCCCCCAATCCCTCCCAGCATCAGGGTCTTTTCCAATGAGTCAACTCGTTGCATGAGGTGGCCAAAGTACTGGAGTTTCAGCTTTAGCATCATTCCTTCCAAAGAACACCCAGGGCTGACCTCCTTTAGAATGGACGGGTTGGATGTCTTTGCTGTCCAAGGGACTCTCAAGAGTCTTTTCCAACACCACAGTTCAAAAGCATCAATTCTTTGGCGTTCAGCCTTCTTCACAGTCCAACTCTCACATCCATACATGACCACTGGAAAAACCATAGCCTTGACTAGACAAACCTTTGGCAAAGTAATGTCTCTGCTTTTCAATATGCTATCTAGGTTGGTCATAACTTTTCTTCCAAGGAGTAAGCGTCTTTTAATTTCATGGCTGAAATCACAATTTGCAGTGATTATTAAGTAAAATAAGCTAATCTGGAAAAAGTTATACACTGCTGCTGCTAAGTAGCTTCAGTAGTGTCCAACTCTGTGTGACCCCATAGATGGCAGCCCACCAGGCTCCCCGGTCCCTGGGATTCTCCAGGCAAGAACACTGGAGTGGGTTGCCATTTCCTTCTCCAATGCATGAAAGTGAAAAGTGAAAGTGAAGTCGCTCAGTCGTGTCCGACTCCCAGCGGCCCCATGGACTGTAGCCTACCAGGCTCCTCTGTCCATGGGATTTGCTAGGCAAGAGTACTGGAGTGGGTTTCCATTGCCTTCTCCAAGCAGCCTCTCCCATTTCTCACTGTTGTTGCATGATGCCAATTATAAGACATTCTAGAAAAGATAAAACTGTAGAGTCAATAAATAATATCAGAGTTTTTTTTTCCTTTTGTTTAAACAGTTGAATACAATTTGTCAACACTCAACTTTTAGTCTCCTACTTTGACTTACAAATGCTCTGAAATGAAGTCTGTGTCACCCCATAGCTCATATATTGCAATGCTATTGTATGTGTTTACAGACAGCTCAAAATTGTGAAGGATGAGGTTACTGCTGGTTGCTGTGGTGAGTTTCTGATGCCGTACCCAGAGACACATATTTCACAAGGTCCATATTGAGCTGGGTTAAGGTAGGGAATGTAGACTTTTGTTGGGGGAAGTGTTTTTGTTTTTCTTTCCCAGAGAGCCAATTCAACAACCCCAAAGAGCAGGAAGAGTCTGCACCTTACTCTCTTCACTGTCTCCTGGAAACTTCAGTATCATGTACAGCACAATGAGGAGAAAAAGCCAGTGCAACTTGATCCCAAGACAGTCTTGCACATGCTCTGATAGATTCTGCTGAATTCGAATGTGCCTTCTGCAGGGCACTTTTCAGGGGATTTCTTTGGCTTCATCCCTCAGACAAGAAAACAGAAAGGTGTAAAAAGAGGAGACATAAATAGGCAAGAAAAAGAACCACTTCATGGACCAAATGGTGAGCAGAGAGGAAGTGGTTCCTGGTGTGCTGTTCTGACCTGGCACCTGGAGCCTGAGGACAAGACAGAGTTGGGCCTCTGGTGAGGTCAGAGGGCCCTGCCTTGGCCAGAACCCATCTGGCCATTGTGATGACTTCAGGGCAGAGAATATGGTGGCTTGCAGGGGTCAACTGGGAGTAGGTTGTGAAGGAAGTGGCAAAATTTCCAGCAGGCAATCTAAAAAGAGACGTGAAGTGAGAGAACGTCATCTCCTTGCCAGTGTATTCTTTCTGAACCTGGTACTCTACTGGGAGGGTGGGTCCAGGTTCTATTTTTATTTTTCCATTTGTTGAATAAAGATGCTGTGAAAAGCAGAGTAGACTCATGGGCATGTGCCCCTGTGGAGCCTAGACCCAAGTGGGAAAGTAAGATATTCAACCAGAGGCCACAAACTAGGAGCCACTGATGTGTTTTGTGTGGTCTGCAGTGTTCCTAAAAATGATTGTGCTCAGTCTTAAGTCCTGTCTGAATTTTTGCCACTCCATGGACTGTAGCCCACCAGGCTCCTCCTCCTATGGGGTTTCCTAGGCAAGAATAATGGAGAAGGATGTCATTGTCTTCTCCAAGCATAGAGGACTTTTCAGGTGAGTGAAATTTTGCCGTATGATGTTATGGTAAATACTTGACACTACATATTTGGCAAAACCCATAGAAACTTATAATATAAAAAGTGAATTAATGTATGCATATTAAAAAAAATACATTTTGACATTAAGAATGACAATCCCTCTGCTGGGCATACATACCAAGGAAACTAGAATTGAAAGAGAGACATGTACCCCAATGTTCTTTGCAGTACTGTTTACAATAGTTAGGACATGGAAGCAACCTAGATGTCCATTGGCACATTAATGAGTAAGGAAGTAGTGGTACCTACACACAATGGAATATTACTCAGCTATAAAAAGGAACACATTTGAGTCAGTTCTAATGAGGTGGATGAAACTGGAGCCTATTACACAGAGTGAAGTAAGTCAGAAAGAGAAACAACAATACAGTATATTGATGCATATAGATGGACTTTAGAAATATGGTAAGGATGATCCTATATGCAAGACAGCAAAAGAGACACAGGTGTAAAGGAGAGACTTTTGGACTATGTGGGAGAAGGCAAGGGTGGGGTGATTTGAGAGAATAGCATTGAAATATGTATATTACCATATATAAAATAGTTGACCACTGCAAGTTTGATCCATGAAGCATGGCACTCAAAACCGGTGCTCTCGGACAATCCAAGGGGATGGGATGGGGAGGGAGGTGGAAGAGGGTTCAGGATTGGGGGATACACGTGCACCCATGGCTGATTCCTATCAACTTATGGCGGAAGCCACCACAATATTGTGAAGTAATTCACCTCCAATTAAAATAAATAAATTAGCAAGGTGAAAAGACAGCCTTCTGAATGGGAGAAAATAATAGCAAATGAAGCAACTGACAAACAACTAATCTCAAAAATATACAAGCAACGCCTGCAGCTCAATTCCAGAAAAATAAACGACCCAATCAAAAAATGGGCCAAAGAACTAAATAGACATTTCTCCAAAGAAGACATACGGATGGCTAACAAACACATGAAAAGATGCTCAACATCACTCATTATTAGAGAAATGCAAATCAAAACCACAATGAGGTACCACTTCACACCAGTCAGAATGGCTGTGATCCAAAAATCTGCAAGCAATAAATGCTGGAGAGGGTGTGGAGAGAAGGGAACCCTCCTACACTGTTGGTGGGAATGCAAACTAGTACAGCCACTATGGAGAACAGTGTGGAGATTCCTTAAAAAATTGCAAATAGAACTACCTTATGACCCAGCAATCCCACTGCTGGGCACACACACCGAGGAAACCAGAATAGAAAGAGACACATGTACCCCAATGTTCATCACAGCACTGTTTATAATAGCCAGGACATGGAAACAACCTAGATGTCCATCAGCAGATGAATGGATAAGAAAGCTGTGGTACATATACACAATGGAGTATTACTCAGCCATTAAAAAGAATACATTTGAATCAGTTCTGATGAGATGGATGAAACTGGAGCCGATTATACAGAGTGAAGTAAGCCAGAAAGAAAAACACCAATACAGTATACTAACACATATATATGGAATTTAGAAAGATGGCAATGACGACCTTGTATGCAAGACAGCAAAAAAGACATAGATGTGTATAATGGACTTTTGGACTCAGAGGGAGAGGGAGAGGGAGAGGGTGGGATGATTTGGGAGAATGGCATTGTAACATGTATACTATCATGTAAGAATCGAATCGCCAGTCTATGTCCGACACAGGATACAGCATGCTTGGGGCTGGTGCACGGTGATGACCCAGAGAGATGTTATGGGGAGGGAGGTGGGAGGGGGGTTCAGGATTGGGAACTTATGTACCCCCATGGCTGATTCGTGTCAATGTATGGCAAAACCAATACAGTATTGTAAAGTAAAATAAAGTAAAAATAAAAATTAAAAAAATAATAATAATAAAATTTTAAAAAATAAATTAGTTAAAAGTTTTTAAATAAGAATAGTGAGGAACAAATATAAAAACTTTACTAAATGACAAAATAGATTTGGTCAATTAAGAATCAAGTTTTTGTTATTGGATGAGAATACTGAAAGTATAAAAAATCAGTTTTTCAAATTAATTTATAGTTTAATTCCCATCATAATCATATATAATACACACACAACACACACACATGTATGTACATATATATACATATATATGGGCTTCCCTTGTAGCTCAGTTGGTAAAGAATCTGCCTGCAGTTCAGGAGACCTGGGTTCGATCCCTGGTTTGGGAAGATTCCCTGGAGAAGGAAATGGCAACCCACTCCAGTATCATTGTCTGGAAAATCTCATGGACAGAGGAGCTTGGTGGGCTGCATTCCATGGGGTCACAAAGAATCAGGCACGACTGAGTGACTAACACTTACTTACTTATACATATATATGTACATACAACATATGTGCTTATGATGTTATTTCAATAAATCATAAAACAGACAAACCATAACCTAACTTTTGTTTTACACCAACTCTGCTGATTCATTCTTGTTTTAAATTTGTTTGTTTTCAATTGAAAGGTAATTTCATTACAGTGTTGCATTGGATTCTGCACAATATCAACATGAAACAGCCATTGGTTTACCCATGTACAACCTAACTTTATAAAGAATAAGAAAAAGCATCCACAGAGAACACAGAAGTAAAAGGATTCTGAGGAACAGTGGAAATTAGAATAATCATGAGACTAATTATTTTCCCCAAATATATTCACATATATATGAAAACGCTGTCAGTATGAAAAGAAGGCATGAAGGGCAATGGAATGTATACAAAGGAAAGTACTGTGTATAAAAACACAGAAGGATTGCACATTGGTAGTTTTGAGCAAATTAATGGAAATACGATGAGACACTGGGAGAATAACTGAGGATGAAGGAATATTAGCCACATAAGGGACAAATCAAAGAAGTTCTTGTAATCCATGTTGTAATCCATTTTGAAGATTTTTAAAGTATTTTGTAACCACTTTTTGATAAATAATACTAAATCTGCATGAATTTTACAAAAAAGAAAATAAAAAGGTATTTGCTATGACCAGTGCATTCTCTTAGCAGAATACAGTTAGACTGTGCCCTGCTTCCTTTTGCTTTCCAAGGCCAAGCTTGCTTGTTACTTCAGGTGTCTCTTCATTTCCTACTTTTGCATGCCAATCCTCTGTGATGAATAGAACAACTGTTTTTGGTATTAGTTCTAAGAGGTCTTCTAACTCCTATAGAAGTGATCAACTTCAACTTCTTTGGTATCTGTGGTAGGACCATAGACTTGAATTACTGTGATGTTGAATGGTTTGCCTTTTAACTGAACCGAGATCATTTCGTGATTATGTAAGTTGCACCCAAGTACTGCATTTCAGACTCTGTTGATTACGAGGGCTAGTCCATTTCTTCTATGGGATTCTAAACTACAGTAGTTGATATAAAGGTTCTCTGAAATATATTCACCCGTTCTGGTCTATTTTAGCTCACTGATTCCCCGGACCTCGATGTTTATTCTCAGTGTCATTAAGTTAGTGTAAATCTGAGTTAGACATAATAAGTTAGCATGTATAAAGAAAATCCTAGTGTAGTCACTAAGAAAATAAAATTTAAAATATATCATTAAAACAAACCAAATGCTACACTGAAAACATTCATTTAGAAATGAATGGCAATAAAGATAAAAGAAGGGGGGAAAAAACACATGAACTTTAGAAAAAAAAACAGCAGGCATAGATTTCATCATATTAATAATGATATAAAGCATGTATGAATTAAACAATCTAATAAAAAAGCAAACATTTTGAGACAAGAGAAAAAATATAGATCCAACATAAAAGGAGATGAATGATTGATAGAAACGCCATTATGTTTATATCTATGTCTGTATATATATATATTTATATGCCTTATGTGATATAGCAATGCTGAGTTAATTTTCTTCAAGTCAAATAATGACTAATATTTATATTGATAAAGCTATTATACTGTGAAGTACAGTATTATTTTGCCTCATTCTAAATGATTTTTAGTTTATTGCTATTTGTCTTCAATTATTCTCCCAGTAACTCATCATATGTCCATTAATTTGCCCAAACTTGCCAGTCTGATGCTCTAGAGCCCATGTATTGCAACTACTGGAGCCTGCAGGCCTAGAGCTAGAGCTCTGCAACAAGAGAAGCCACCACAATGAGAAGCATGATCACCACAATAAAGAGTAGCCTCTGCTTGCTGCAAATACAGGAAGTACAGGCAGAACAACACATAGTGCAACCAAAATAAATAAATAAATAAACTTTTTTTAAAAAAGTTACTCCATGTGCTGTAGACTTTAGAGCAATTTCTAGATATATTATATATTTCCTTTAAAAAATTACCAGCTACCATTGTTTTGCTAATAGAGGGGAACCATGGAGCTTCTCGTGATGCAACAACTCTAGAAGTGCTTTTTCAAATAACGTATTTTTTAGAGTGAATGACCCTAGGACTGTTCTGAGCATAAAAATGACAATGAGTTCCCATTCTAGTTTTAACATTTTAAATGTCTTATTTAACCTAAGCTTTTCCTCACTTACAACATGGGCACCTCTCTCTCACTTATAGTATTATACCTCTCATATTGTGGTGAAGATCGAAAGACTATTGAAATAGTGCTATATAAAGCACCTAACATAGAAGTTACCTCATGGTAGTCAATAAATGTCACTTCTCTCTCCTTCAAGCAAATGACTCTTTCAGGCTGGAAAGTTACTTTTGTGACTATCACAGTGTCTGGTTATGTGTAAAATAAATGTTGAACTGGATTGAGGTAGATAACTGGATGCATGTATGGGTGGTGAGTGATTTCTAAGGTTCTAATGATTGATTTACCAATATTAAGAACCAGGGATGATGTCCAAACTATTTTAATGGTACAACCTGAGCAGAATAATTAGAATTGATATTGAATGTCAGGAAAGGCTACATAATAAACAGAATACAGTAAGAATAATATATGGAGTCCCTGACTTAAAAATGATTAAAAATTTCAAGATGGTGACAGCAGATCATTAAACCATGTTTGAGGCCCTTCCAAGCATCTGAGATTAGGGCCCTGTGTAATTATGCAGAACACATACCCATGAAGCCCATCCTTACTCACTTTTGCCCCAGAGTACAATCCTAGGGAACTCCTTGTGTTATTCCTTAGTTGTTCTGAGAACCTAAAGAGAGAATGATGGCCAAGAGGGTGACTGTGACCTAAGGCACGGGTATATAACAAGCATTTGGGAAATATTCACTATCTTAAAGCTCTATCATAGTGCAAAATAAATTTTAAAAACCCCAGCATTTAAAAATGAAATTTAGGGTCACAATACTTAAAAGTTAATGAACCTATACAGCTAGGGGGTCAGGAGTTCCAAGGGAGATTTTGCAAGGTCCAACTCTTTGTAAATTTGGTTCCACATGCCAGGCATATGGTAGGGAGTTTTAAGTTTATGGCTGGTAGTCCATAAATCTTTGATTAAAAGAGCTTGTTATGCATATTCTGAACCATGGAATGGAAATATTAGGTCCCCAAAATCCACTCAGATATAGGGTTTGGCAGTGATCAAGACATCCCTAAGAAAATAAATGCAAAATGGCAAAATGGTTGTCTGAGAAGGCCTTAAAAGTAGCTGAGAAAAGAAGAGAAGCTAAAGGCAAAGGAGAAAAAAAAAAAGGCCCATCTGAGGACTTTCCTTACAGCTCAGTCACCTGAAATGCAGCAGACCCTGGTTTGATTCCTGGGTTGGGAAGATCCACCTGAAAAGGGGATAGACTACCCACTCCAGTATTCTCTGGCTTCCCGGGTGGCTCAAGAGTTATAAAGAATAGCAAAAAGAAATAAGAAATCCTTCCTCAGTGATCCATGCAAAGAAATAGAGGAAACAACATGGGAAAGACTAGAGATCTCTTCAAGAAAATTACAGATACCAAGGGAACATTTAATGCAATGATGGGCAAAATGAAGGACAGAAATGGTATGGACCTAACAACAGGAGAAGATATCAAGAAAAGGTGACAAGAAAATACAGAACTATTAAAAAAAAAAAGGATCTTAATGACGCTGATAACCATGATGATGTGGTCAATCACATAGAGCCAGACATCCTGGAGTGCAAAGACAAGTGGACCTTAGGGAGCATCACTATGAACAAAGCTAGTGGAGGTGATAGAATTCCAATTGAGCTATTTCAAATCCTAAAAGATGAAGCTATGGAAGTGTTGCACTCAATATGTCAGTTAACATGGAAAACTCAGCAGTGGCCACAGGACTGGAAAAGGTCAGTTTTCATTCCAATCCTAAAGAAAGGCAATGCCAAAAAATATTCAGACTACTGCACAATGTCACTCATCTCACATGCTAGCAAAATAATGCTCAAAATTCTCCAAGCAAGGCTTCAACAGTATGTGAATCGAGACCTTCCAGATGTTCAACCTGAGTTTATAAAAGGCAGAGGAATCACGGAACAAATTGTCAACATCCACTGGATGATAGAAAAAGCAAGACAGTTCCAGAAAAACATCTATTTCTGCTTTATTGACTACATCAAAGCATTTGACTGTGTGGATCACAACAAACTGTGCAAAATTCTTTGTGTGTGTGTGTGTGGAAAATTCTTAAAGAGATGGTAATGCCAGACCACCTTACCCACCTTCTGAGAAATCTGTAGGCATGTCAAGAAGCAACATCTAGAACTGGACATGGGACAACAGACTGGTTCCAGATTGTGATAGGAGTACATCAAGGCTGTATACTGTCACCCTGCTTATTTAACTTATATGCAGAATACATCATGCAAAATGCAGGGCTGGATTAAACACAAGCTGGGATCAAGACTGCCAGGAGAAACATCACTAATCTCAGATATGCAGATGACACCACCCTGAAGGCAGAAAGTGAAGAGGAATTAAAGAGCCTTTTGATAAGAGTGAAAGCAGAAAGTGAAAAAGCTCGGTTAAAACTCAACATTCAAAAAGGAAGTTCATGGCATCCATCACTTCATGGCAGATAGATGAGAAACAGTGGAAAGAGTGACAGACTTTATTTTCTTCGGTTCCAAAATCACTGCAGCTATGAAATTAAAAGACTTGCTCCTTGGAAGAAAAGCTATGACCAGCCTAGAAAGCAGAGGCTTTATTTGCTGACAAAGGTGCTTGATGCTTTTGAACTGTGGTGTAGGAGAAGACTTGAGAGTCCCTTGGACTGCAAGGAGATCTAACCAGTCAATCCTAAAGGAAATCAGTCCTGAATATTCACTGAAGGACCGATGCTAAAGCTCCAATACTTTGGCCACCTGATGTGAAGAACTGACTCACTGGAAAAGACCCTGATGCTGGGAATGATTGATAGCAGGAGGAGAATGGGACGACAGAGGAAGAGATGGTTGGATGTCATCACTGACTCAAAGGACATGAGTTTGAGCAAGCTCCAGGAGTTGGTGATGGATGGTGAAGCCTGGCGAGCTGCAGTCCACGGGGTCGCAAAGAGTCAGACACAACTGAGAAACTGAACTGAACTGAACTTATATAATGATAAAAGGGCACATTGTTAGGAACACATAACAATTATATATGCACCTAAGAAGACAATCCAAAAATCCATGTAGAAGAAAAAAAAAACTGATAGAATTGGAGAGAGAAATAGATAATGCAACAATAATTTTTAGACTGTACTAATTCACTTTCAATAAGGAAAAGAAAGACTAGGCAGAAGACCAACTTTGAAATAGAGAAGTTGAATGATATTATAAACCTGTTGGACTAAACAGACATCTAACTAGCACTCTGATCAATGCAGGATATGCATTCTTCTTAAGAGGTCATGAAACATTCTCTAGATACCCTATATGCTAGGACATAAGACAAACTTAAATGAATATTTAAGGGTTGAAATCATATAAAGTACATCCTCTGAATATAATGAAATTAGAAAATAAAAAATGTTGAGAAACAAACAGATATGTGAAAATTAAGCAACAGACTCCTAAATAATCAAAGACTCAAATAAAGAATCACAAGAAATAGTAGATATGACCTTTGAACAATGCAGGGCTTTGGGCAACAATTCTTACAATCAACAATTCATGTAAAAATTATAGTCAGCCCTCCATCTATGTGGTTCTTCCACATCTCTGATTTCAACTCTGCAGATTCAACCAGCTGCAGATCGTTTAGTGCTCTAGTTTTTAATAATGGAAAGAAAAAAAATCTTTGTATAATTGTACCTGAACAGTTCACACTTCTGTTGTCCAAGGGTCAACAGTACTTTGAGAAGACTGAAAACATAATTACACCACACCTCATTTAAGGGATGTAACAAACTAAACTCAAATTTAGCAGACATAGTGAACAATAAATATAGGAGCAAAATAAATGAAATGGAGAAGAGAAAAAACACAGGGAGAATCAACAACTCGAGTTGGTTATTTAGAAAGAGCAATAACTTGACACAACTTTAAGAATATTGAGAAAGGGAGGAAGAAGACACAAATTACTAAAATTAACATAAAACAGGAAAAATCACTACCAACTTTAGAGAGATAAATATAATTGTAAGGGAATACCATGGTACAGATTTTAAAATTTTGATGAAATGGACAAATTTCTAGAAATACACAAATGACTCAAATTGATTCAAGACAAACATAAAAATCTGAATAGCAAAAAGATAGAATTAGTAATTTTTAAACTTCTTCCCCAACCCACCTCACATAAGTGGCCCCCCAAACACACTTACATCCAGATAGCTTTGGCAGGTGAATTCTACCAAATATTTAAATAAAGAGTCTTGTTAATTACCGATTCATGCATTGTAAGCATATGAATAGAAGTGGAAAGGAACACTTCCTAACTCATTCTATGAGCTCAGTGTTATTTGGATGCCAAAACTAGAGGCCAGTTGTTTTGTAGAATTCTCCTCAACTTTGGTTTATCCGGTATTTGCTTATGATGAATTTCATATTTTACATCTTTGACAGGAAAATGATGGAATGAATATTGTGTTCATCCCATTTCATTCTATCAGGTGATTCAAAGTTTCAGTGTGTCCCATTGCTGATGATGTTTACTTGGATCACTTTATTGAATTGGTTGCAGACAAGCTTTTCCACTGTCAATTTACATTCCCCTCTCTTGCAATTGATGGGCTTCCCTCATAGCTCAGTTGTTAAAGATTTTGCCTGCAATTCAGGAGTCCCTGGTTCGATTCCTGGGTCAGGAAGATCTGCTGCAGAAGGAATAGGCTACCCCTGCAGTATTCTTGGGCTTCCCTTGTGGCTCACCTGTTAAAGAATCCACCTGCAATGTGGGAGAACTGAGTTAGATCTGCGGGTTGGGATGATACCATAGAGAAGGGACAGGTAACCCACTCCAGTATTCTGGCCTGGAGATTTCCATGGACTGTATAGTCCATGGGGCCACAAAGATAGGACATGGCTGAGCAACTTTCACTTTCACTATCTTATAATTAATACATTTTTTCGTACTTTAAAGTATGTAAGTTCTTTGTTTCTCTTCAAGCCTTAGATTTATTACTTTATTTATATCTATTTGATCAATACTCTCTAATTTTACTAAATGAATCATGATCTCTCACTATCATTATTTATTTTGATGCTCACGTTGTTCCAGCCTTAGACAGTGGGAAACTTTTTAAGCTGGCTTCTCTGTCCTTTCGGCATCTCCTTATTATTATTTGAACAATTTGATGCTTTTGGTGCAAGACATTCCAGACTCATCTTGTACTTTCCCTGCTCTAGCCATGAAATCAACAATTTCTATAAGAATGAACAATTATTTTTGTTGGAATTTGAAATTTAGATTCCAACATATGAGGCCTATTTGTACTAATTTCCCAGTTACTCTTATTAGAATGAGTTTGGAAAATGTACATGTGCATGTGCATGCTTGTATGTGTGTGTGTGTGTGTGTGTGTGTGTGTGTGTGTGTGTGTATTCCCCCTATACAGTGCAGTCTCTTATATTACAAACTGCTTATTGCCCCCAACCCATATTAATGCCTTTCTCAACATATTCAAACTCTGCCAATGACACCAGGCAACCCTTTTGTAAACGTGCCCCCTTACCCTGCTTGGGTTTTGATACTCTGCACTGGGACACCACCATGTGCAGACACTTTCCTTGTTCTACTCATCCTCTAACTGTCTATAAAAGGATGCCCCACCTCCAGACATGGATGCCTTCATCCCCTTGCTTGGCCCCTTGACTTTCTCCACAAACTGCCTCCTCCTCCTTGTGGATTTGCTCTTATCTGGACTTTGACTATTATTCTGAATGCCAAGCCAGCCTCCTATTTACTATCAGTTCAGTTCAGTCCGAGTCTTTGCGACCCCATGAATCGCAGCATGCCAGGCCTCCCTGTCCATCACCATCTCCTGGAGTTCACTTAGACTCACGTCCATCGAGTCCGTGATGCCATCCAGCCATCCCATCCTTGGTCATCCCCTTCTCCTCCTGCCCCCAATCCCTCCCAGCATCAGGGTCTTTTCCAATGAGTCAACTCTTCACATGAGGTGGCCAAAGTATTGGAGTTTCAGCTTCAGCATCAGTCCTTCCAATGAACACCCAAGACTGATCTCCTTTAGGATGGACTGGTTGGATCTCCTTGCAATCCAAGGGACTCTCAAGAGTCTTCTCCAACACCACAGTTCAAAAGCATCAATTCTTCGGTGCTCATCTTTCTTCACAGTCCAACTCTCACATCCATACATGACCACCAGAAAAACCATAGCCTTGACTGGACAGATCTTTGTTAGCAAAGTAATGTCTCTGCTTTTGAATATGCTATCTAGGTTGGTCATAACTTTTCTTCCAAAGAGTAAGTGTCTTTTAATTTCATGGCTGCAATCACCAACTGCAGTGATTTTGGAGCCCAAAAAAATAAAGTCTGACACTATTTCCACTGTTTCCCCATCTATTTGCCATGAACTGGGACCAGATGCCATGATTTTCATTTTCTGAATATTGAGCTTTAAGTCAGCTTTTTCGCTCTCCACTTTTACTTTCATCAAGAGGCTTTTTAGTTCCTCTTCACTTTCTGCCATAAGGGTGGTGTCATCTGCATATCTGAGGTTATTGATATTTCTCCCAGAAATCTTGATTCCAGCTTGTGCTTCTTCCAGCCCAGCGTTTCTCATGATGTACTCTGTATAGGAGTTAAATAAGCAGGGTGACAATATACAGCTTTGACATACTCCTTTTCCTATTTGGAACCAGTCTGTTGTTCCATGTCCGGTTCTAACTGTTGCTTCCTGACCTGCATACAGGTTTCTCAAGAGGCAGATCAGGTGGTCTGGTATTCCCACTTAAGTCGTACTTAAGCATGCCTAAATCCTTAAACCATGAAATTAAAAGACACTTGTTCCTTGGAAAAAAGCGATAACAAACCTAGACAGCATATTAAAATAAAGAGACATCACTTTGCTGACAAAAGTCCATATAGTCAAAGGTATGGTTTTTCCAGTAGTCATGTACAGATGTGAGAATTGAACCATAAAGAAGGCTGAGTGAGAAAGAATTGATGCTTTCAAAGTATGCTGGAAAAGACTGGTGCTATACAAGACTCTTGAGAGTCCCTTTGACAGCAAGGAAACCAAATCAGTCAGTCCTAAAAGAAATCAGCGCTGGATAATCATTGGAAGGACCAATGCTGCAGTACTTTGGCCAACTGATGCAAAGAGCTGATCTGTTGGAAAAGACCCTGATTCTGGGCTAGATTGAGGGTGGGAGGAGAAGGGAGCTACAGAGAATTAGATTATTGGATTGCATCATTGATACAATGGATATATTCTGGAGATAGTGAAGGACAGGGAACCTGTGCATGCTACAGTCCATGCAGTCACAGAGAGTCAGACATGACTGATGATTGAACAACAACAATGCCCAAATCCTGGTTGTTGTTCTTCCACTCAGTCATGTCCAAGTCTTTGTGGTCCCATGGACTGCAGCACACTAGGCTTCCCTGTCCTTCACCAGCTCCTGGAGTTTGCTCAAATTCATGTCCATTGGGTTGGTGATGCTATCCAATCATCTTGTTCTTTGTCGTTCCCTTCTCCTCCTGCCTTCAAACTGTCCCAACATCAGAGTGTTTTTCAATGAGTCAGCTCTTCACATCAGGTGGCCAAAGTATTAGAGCTTCAGCATCAGTCCTTCCAATGAATATTCAGGATTGATTTCCTTTAGGATTGACTGGTTTTATCTCCCTGCTGTCCAAGGGACTCTCAAGAATCTCCTGCAATACGACAGTTTGAAAGCATCAATTCTTTCATGGTCAGCCGTCCATATGGTCCAACTCTATCATCCGTACATGACTAGTAGAAAGATAATAGCTTTGACTATATGGACCTTTGCCAGCAAAGTGATGTTTTTTCTTTTTAATATGTTACCAGTACAATATTGTAAAGTAATTAGCCTCCAACTAAAATAAATAAATTAAAAAAATGCTGTCTAGGTTTGTCCTTATTCCAAGGAATAAGCATTGTTTACTTTCATGGCTGCAGCCACCACCTGCAGTGATTTTGGAGCCCAAGAAAATAAAGTCTTTCACTGTTTCCGGTGTTTCCCCATCTGTTTGTCATGAAGTGATGGGAATGGATGCCATGATCTTAGTTTTTTGACTACTGAGTTTTCTGCCAGCTTTTTCACTTTCCTCTGGGGGCTCTTTAGTTCCTCTTCAATTTCTGCTATTAGGGTGGTGTTATCTGCATATCTGAGGTTATTGATATTTCTCCCAGCAATCTTGATTCCAGCTTGTGTTTCATCCAGCCTGGCATTTCACATGATGTAATCTACATATATGAGTTAAATAAGCAGAGTGACAATATACAGCCTTGACGTACTCCTTTCCCAGTGTTGAACCAGTCTGGTGTTCAACATCCGGTTCTAACTGTTGCTTATTGAACTGCATACAGGATTCTCAGGAGGCAGGTGAGGTATTGTCATATTCCTATCTCTTCAAGAATTTTCCACAGCTTTTTGTGATCCACACAGTCAAAGACTTCAGTGTAATCAGTGAAACAGAAGTAGATATTTTTCTGGAATTTTTGTAAATCCTGGAGCAATTGGGAAACAGCAGAACGTTCCTGCTGCCAGTTATAGTCGCCCCTAGATATGTATCAATACCTCTGTGACTATGCTCTATATCTTTCAGTTCTCTGCTACTCCACACCACCCCCCTCCCCAGTCAGCAATCACCAGGTCAACTTCTGTTAATTGTTCCTGTCAGGCGCCTTGTGAGCAGGGAAAATTCACAATTCCTTAGTCTTGTCTTTATGCCCTCCATTCCCCCAAAGAGAAGCCTCCATGGCCAGGCTGACCAATCTACTGTCTCCAGATGCTCATACCTCACACAACAAATTGAAGCCTATGAACCCCACCTTGTATATATATAGAAGACATTTCCTTGCACCGTATCTGGGTCTGTTATTTGATGTAAAAAAGCTTCCTGGAGGGACCTGAATTCTTTCCTAATTATAGCAAGTTTAGTCTCACTTTGAGTCCTCGTCTATTCTCACTTGGTGATGTGTTTCTGTATGAATTCTTATGCTTAATGATATTTGATTCATCCTGCTAGTCTCTGAAGAAGTCAGCTGGTATACTGGGAAGTGTACTGGGCTAGGAATCTGGATGAACAACCTCTAGCTCTATGTCGAGATGGCTTTATCGAATCTGAGTTTTCTCATGGTTGCCAGGTATAATTTTAAATTCAAGTGTCCAAGTAGTGGTTCTTTCGGCCTGGAACTAACCCTGCCACAAAATGCCTCACTTATGTCTCCTTTCATATCCTGTGCTAACTCCCCCAGAGCACTCGCTCCATGGTGTAGCCACTGTCAGTTTTGTCTCATCTGCACTAGGTTGTGGGCTCCTTGAGATAAGGGGCCGTCTTCATTACGATGCAGTTCCTAGTGCTTGGCAGAGTGTCTGGCACAGGAGGGCACTCAAATATTCTCTGAATGAAGGATCTCTACTGTTTCTGTGTGAATAGATTTGGATATATAACCATAATGAATGATTGAATACTCCCTCTCCAAATACATTAGGCTAGCTTTTAATTTGGTGTAAAATGCCTCCATATGTAAATGAGAAATGTATTTGGATCTTGCTACTTATAATCCAATTTCCTTAATCTGTAACATGAGGATTTAAAGACCTCTGTTGGTTTCAAGTATCTATGGCTCATTTCCCCCACTTCCAAACTCAACTGCTGCCTTACATTCATCAACTCTACCACATCTTCAAATAAAGACTAGGATAGGAATGACACTCCCAATCAGAGTTTCTCTGTTTGATGGGAATGAAGTGGACTGAACTGCACCTCCTGCTCAGCCTTCCAGGAATCTTCCACAGGTCCCCTGAAGAGCTCAACCAGGAAGCACAGATGAAGATTGTGGACTACATGTTTCTCTTCAGCTCCAGGGATGCTTCCTTGCTCACAACAAAACTTACACTTGCTTCCTTTCTTTTTGTCCCTCAGGTTCACCCCCACAGATTTATGGTGATATCGTATAAGTTTAAGAGGTACAATGTGATAATTTTCACACAGGTGCATGTTGAAAAACCTTGCTCATAGTAAGATTAAGGAACTCATCCTTCCCTTCACATAATTAATATTTTCTTCTTGTTGTCATGGTGAGAACATTAATGATCTATTCTTATAGCAACTTTCAAGTATACAAGACAGTACTGTAAACCATAGTCTTCATGCTGCACCTTAGGTCCTCATAACTTACTCATCTTACAGCCCAGTTTGTACCCTTGGATGAGCATCTCCTCATTGTCCACCACCCCAGTCCCTCATGCCCATTTTCATTTTTATAGTTCAATGGTATTAGATCACGTCCCTTAAAAAAAAAAAAAATCCAAAAGAGGCAAATTCTGCTTCCAGAGAGCCACGGTTTTACTGGTCATGATGTTATGCTTCCAAAACACAGAGTACTAGCAAAGGAGTAAGTGTGGGTAGTTGGGCCCGACCCTCCCGACTTATTGTTCTAATTCCAAGACGGGAGGAGGATGGAAATGAAAGCGATCAGGATACATCTTTCTTCATGCATTGTTCCCCTTTAGAGCACTTTGAGATGTTCAACCTGTTAAGTCCAGATTAGTCTTAAATTCATGACTTGTGAAGAGATCAATATGTATGACCTTTGCTAAAACTCGTTCTAAAGATAAATAAAGATTGTAAGGACGATGTCAATACAATTTTGGGCTAGTAGGCTTTAAAAAATTTCAGACAACAGTGTTAAGAGATAAAGGCAACATGAAATGTTTTATTGCGAAAATACAAGCCAGGTGAGCAATGTGACATCATCTCCAGTTTAAGATTATCTTCATCTTCTTTTTTCTTTTTTTGGTTAAAAAGAAACACAGTTTTTTAAGGTTATTTCAACAAATTCACCTCGGGATGCAGAATAATAGGTGTGGTCCTGGTCAGAGCATTAAAGATATAGGTTCAGAAGTGTGTGTTTCTGTGTGTGTGTGTGTGTGCGTGTGTGAATGTGTGTGTGTAGGGAAACTACCAAGGCAGATGGTATGAGGGAATTTGAATTATATAAATCTTGTAATTTATCTTCTCACCTTGCATAAAGGGCATGTATCTTTTTCAGGGCCTAAATCTAACAATCTGTGTAAATGTTTGGACTGAGCTCCTCAAGGGGACATCACCTGTAGCCCAGGGCAGGGAGTCCCTGGGGAGCGAGCCGAGCTGTGACTAGGCCCGGGCTGCCAAGGGCGCATCTATGACCGAGGGGTTCTCCTCCTCAGGGGTGTCGTTCTTCTTGGCCACAGGGACAGAAGCAGGTGTTTCAGTGGGGCTCTTCCTGATCTTGCCCTCTCCTCCATCGGAATCCTGTCCCTGAGCGCCAGGCTCTTGCTGCAGGCAGCGGCGTGGGTTTCTGGGACGGCAGGATCCATAGCGTGGAGGGGGCCTCTGTGGCGGATTGCTGCTGGCTTCGTGCTGGCTCTCGCTGTGCTGTGCCTCCAGCTCCTCTGAGATGCCTGGTGAGCGTCTTGGACCAGGAGTGGTGCCTCGGCCCCTAGGGCGACTCAGCAGGTAGCTGGGGCCCCGACCTCGCTGAGGATGCCCCTCCTGCCTTGCAGTGGGGGCGGACCCAGGCTGCCGGTCAGACCGGGGGCCACTGGTGGTTGCCAGGATCGATGGGTCGTGGGTCACAGACGGGGCCACGCGGGAGGGCGGGAAACTCCTCAGTCGTTGGTCTTGGGAGTGGCCAGGCAGAGGGCGTCTGAGGCCCTGGGCCTCCGTGAAGCCTTTGCCGCTGCCCTCGCGTTCATCAGCGTCGCCCTCCGTGTTCTTGGGACCTCGCGGTGGTGGCACATGGCAGAGGATGCTGAAGCCCTGGTGGATGCTGCTGCGGTGGTCAGTGTAGCAGCTTCCCTTCAGTGGTGCGCCCGCTGGCCCGGTCACGTTAGCGGCCTCGGTGCCCCGCTTTCCCTGCACCACATCGAACTCCACTGTCTCGCCATCATCCACGCTGCCTCGGTACTGGCAGGGGTTTTTCCCAGTGATGGCCGTATGGTGAACAAACACATCTTCCTGGGTATCGTGCCTGCTGATGAAGCCGTACCCTTTCTTCTCCTTAAACCACACGACAGTGCCTAGGACCCTCTTAGCGATGACCTTCTTAGGCGCCTTTCCCTTGGCGCCCCTGGTGGTGGCCTTGGGGATCCCATCCCCGCTGAGGTGGCCTGGGTCTAGGGCTAGGTTTTGGTCTCCGCCTCCCAAGGATGCCAGAGGTTTCCACGCGGCGTGAGGGCAGAAGGAAGAGGCCAGGTCCGTGAAGGTGGCCTCTCCCGCCTCACTCATCAGGTTGTCCTTGATCTCCTTTGTCCGAAAATCAGAGGGAAATTTGTCCTTCTGAGGTTGGAAGGGTGGGAGGGGGCTCGGGCTGGAGGCAAGAGCCTCCCTCTGGGAGGTTTGTGGGTTAGAGCCAAGGGCTCTCTGAATTTAGTCCGAGAGTCTTGGAGAGGCCTGCGGCATCTCCTGGGACGATGGGGATGCGGACCAAACAATGGTTGCCATGGTGATAGTGAGCTCTCGAGGGGTGGGGGTGGGGTGGGTCCTTGACGTAGCTTGAGCAGGGATGGCGGGGTGGGGGGGGGGAGTGGCAGGGCAAATGCACTCCACCCCAGCCTCCTGCCACCACATCATAGTACCTCCTGCTTCATGGTGGAGAAGGTGGCACACTTGAAGCTCTAGGAAAGGGCCTTGAGCACCCTCTTGCTTGCTTGAGGGGGTGTGAGGAGTGGACCCACGTTCCAACTCTCTTCCTTGGTTGGAGAGATTCACAGCCTTCTAAGGGCACTTGCTCAATATTCTCTCACAAATCTCTGGTCCTCTTCCGACCCTTGTGGAGCCCAATGTGTGGGTCAGGCATTTTGTGTCACTTGAGGCAAGATGACAGCCGAGTGATTTGAAGACCCAATCAAAGAGACCTGCTGTGGGTTTTGTCTGTTTGTTTTGTTTTTGTTTCCCTTCTGAAGGCTGCCAGGCCTAGAATGCTAGTGCTGAGAGGACACTAATGTAGCACATTTTATCCAGACTAGTGTTATGATTGTGTTGACCTAAAACTAATAGACTGCCAGGGATTGCTCCACCAAAAATGAGTTTACTCTAAATCAACAGAGAATTGCAATTCAGGGTCTACAACCATGGTGAGCCATGCACAAGGTTCCCTAACAGGGAGAAGATAACTCTTTGAAAGAATGGGGAGGTTAGGAAGGCTGCACTAAGCAAAGTGTCCATGGGAGACTGAGGCTTTGAAGTATGGTGGCTCTTCATTTGTTGAGTCCTGACAGTCTCTCATTGGCTGAGCTCTGAGCACTTAAGAGGAAGTCTTTCTTCTTGCTGGGCTCTGCTGTCATGTCTGAGAGCCCTCCCTTCTGGCCTCCCAACTCTATCTTAATGGAAGTGTCTATTAATTTTTACCCTTCGCCCTTTTGACTGAAATATTTTTCCAAAAGCATCACTGATCAAGAGTTAGATTTTTTCAGTTTCAGCAGCTTTTTGCCAACCCCTGCCCACCTGCTTTCCCCCCGCCCCCCTCACCCCCCATATCAGGAAAGACTGGGCATAGCATCCCATGTTAGAGTGAAAGCAGAGTGTGGAAGTGTATTGAAGTCACTTTAGAGTAAGAAGGAGGGGCCAGAGGGAAAACTCTCAGGCACTTTTTCTCTTAAGTACATGTTTTAAAGATCATAGACACTGGAGATCACCTGAAGCATCGTGCCCCCATCAGAGGTTTGGCAGACAAACTTTCAAGAGATGTACTCTGAATATCCTGGGAAGGCTGTCTTGTCAGATATCATCTCTGCTTCAACTTCAGAAAACCTCGACTCTCAGATCACTAGGTACTGTGCAGGTCCCGTCAGGAGTGGTGCTTTCTTTAAGTGTGTCATGTGAGTCCAAGAGTCTATTCTCTGGAGCTTGGTGGCACAAAGGTTGGTTAGCAGTACCTGATAGGGACCTTTCCAGCAAGGTACAGGTGAGTCCTTCTGGAAGTGTTTCTGCCAATAGATGTAACATCCCTGTTGCAAGGTGTGTTGAAATATCAGAGGATCTCTCCTCTTATCAGTGGTGGGTCAAAAGAGGCAGGAGCCAAGTGACTATCCTGTGATTGTCTCAAAGGGCGAGAGTTTATGTGTTCCAAACAGAGTGGATCTGTGATTCGGAAGGACCAAAAGGCAATGCTTTGGCCAAGGTAATTGAAGGGCCTCCACAAATCTTGCCAACTGAGTCTTAATGTCGTTAGTGCCTTTGACTAAACCAGAGGAGTGAGGCTGGTCAGTGCTGTGAAAGTGTTGTAAAACTAGCCAAACAGTGCAGACTTGTGGAAGTAACTGACCAGTAAAGTGGAGGCCTCAATCATTCTGAAGTTTGAAAGGAGTTCCCTGGATAGGGATAATCTTTTCCAAAAGGATTTTAGCCGCCAGAAGAGCAGTAACCTGTCTGCAGGGAAGGTTTCAGTCCAGTAGTGAAAAATACCGACTGTGACTAAAACACATCCACGAAGTGGAGGAAGTTGTAAGGAATCCTATTTCCAGTGCCTGAATGCTCCACTGAGGCAGTTTAAACTGTCCAGGAGGAAGTACAGCCGGTCATTTCTCTGGCGTGTATTTTGGACAAGTGGCCACGATGTTTCAAAGATGATATACAGCTAATAATAGAGCTAAGATGACAAACAAGCATGATACACATTGCATCATGTGAACGGGAATACTCAGATGCAATGACAGTGAGTGAGCGCGATCTTAGCACCACGCACCTTGTTGGAGAAAGACCCTGGATGCTGCGGGGTCTGGGAAGAAGATTGAAGTGGTCAGTGGCTTAAGGCAGAGCGTTCGCCTTCAAGTGGGTCGCGCCCGGTGTGGGACGCAGGTACACAACTGGGGGCAACAGAGGTTAGCGGGACTCGCTGACTTAGGTGGCTCCCAACCGCCTTCCCTGCTACAGCCATACGACTCGCCAAAGACTGTCTCCGCCCATATCCATGCCACTCAGTGGCCTGACCACTCCAAATCTGAGCAAGCTCTGGGAGATAGTGCAGAACAGGGAAGTCCCTGGATGTGCAGTCCATGGTACCGTCACAAAGAGATTCGGCGGACATGAGTTAGTGGGTTATTCCCATCGGTGATGGCCGTATTCAACAAAACACACACCTATTATGAAGCTGCACAACAAAACAACTAACTCTTCCCCTCCTCCCCTCCCCCCTCCGCCTTATACTTGATTTTGCAAACACCAATAGATATCTGGAAGTGGAGACTAGCGTACCTTTTGGCCATTACATCTATACAACCAACTTTAACACTTCAACTTGGTATTCCCGAAAGAAGTAGCATTTGCTGCCTCTCAATGAAAGAGAGTGGTGCTCAGTATTTTCCGAGCTTAAACAAGCCGTCACACACCTGGTTGAGATCAATTGCGAGGTAGGCACTGTGTTGGACCCTCCTAGCCCCCGACTTGAGCCTTTTCGTTTAGTTTCCCAGCCAACTAGGGCGCTATTTTCTCGACCTTCCTTAGTGCATTTCATTCAGTTCGCCCCTGGTAGGTATAGTTGAATGCAGGTGCTTTACAGCTGCCGTGTGGGTACGCAGGGGCTTCCCCAGTCCGAATTATTCACCGGCCTTGAGGTGGCCTGTGGCTCTTCAAGGGCCTAGTTTTAAATGGTCGCCTCCCCTCCCCAAAGATAGCAGAGTGTGCTCTATTTTGGTCAGGTGACTCAGATTGTTTTCTCCTTTTATCAAAACCCACGCGAACTAACAATTGTTTAAGGCCCTCCAGTTCTTGCTTCTCCCTCTCGGAGGCTAAGTGTCAGGCCCCTCTAGCCAGGTTTTCCCAAGTTATAATTTGGGAAATATCCCTGTCGTACGCAGTACACAGTGGTTGTGAGGGCAGGAACGCGAAGAGCGTTGACACTGTGTTGGTTAGCTTTAAGAGCCATGCCGTGGACAATTCGCTTGAGGAGGGTATATCGAGGCACATTCTTGCGCCGCCCAATACCACTCATTTGTCCAGTGTTTGCCTTAGCTTCCAGGGCATCAAGTTTTTAGAATGTCCTTTGGTCCTTGATCTCCTTGTTGGTAAGCCGATTGGCATAAACATCAAGACTCATCCGGGAAAATTTAGTCCTTCCTCGATAGACAACGGTACAATGGAAGCCATCTTAAATTGTTGCTTGTCCACTGGCAAGTTTAGGTGGAATAGCAGTGGTGTGCTCGGGCTGAGGAAAGAGTCCTCTGGAGGTTTTGTGGGTTTACGAGCCCAATGGTGCTTCTACACCCTCGAAATTATTGTAGTTCCCGAGAGATCATGGCGCAGGCCTGCGGCATCTCCTTCGGGAACGATTGGGAAGGGCGATAGCGCACTCAACATCAGTGGGTTGCCATGGAGTAGATAGTTGAGTCTCGAGGCATAGTCGATCTAGGGGTGTGTAGGTGGGCAATTGTATCGTTAGCTTAGAAGCAAGATGTGACTTGGGTTGTGTGGTTGCTGTGTTGCGACGGGGGTTTAGGTAGGGAGAGGCGTGCAAGCTCCACACTCCCCAGTCCTGCCTGGCCCAATAATAGTAACTCGCTGCTTCCCATGGTGAGCAGAAGGTGGCAACACTGTGAAATGCTCTACCGGAAAAGGGCCTTGAGCCACCACTCTTGCTTGCCTTGAGGGCTGGAGGATCCTGAGCACAGGAGAGCAAAACCAATCAATCTTAAAGGAAATCCACCCTGAATATTTCCATTGGAAAAGGATTGATGCTGAAGCTGAGTCTCCCGATACTTTTGCCACTGCATTGAAAAGACCCTGATGCTGCGGAAAGATGAAGAAAAAGGAGAAAGGGGCTGGCAGAGATAGAGACGGTTAAATAACATCAATGACTCAATGGACTATGACTTGCAGCAAACTCCGAATGATAGTGAAAGACAGGGAACCGGCCATGCTGGAGTCCATGGTGGTTGGAGCGATGGCATATGAAGCATGACGACCCCACGACTTCACCCAACTCTCTTCCCTCTTAGGCTGAAGAGGATTCCCACCCAGCTTTGTGCTAAACAGAGTCAGAAAGTTAGAGCCTTGTGTGCGGTACCTAAACGTCGCTTCAGAAATCTCAATAATTTACTCCAACATCAATGATCCTCTCATGAGCGTCCTCTCTGTGGTGACCCCTGAGGAACTCTGTTGAGCTCGTGCCAGGCTTCTCCATTCCACGGGATTCTCCAGGCCAAGCACCCCATTGTAGTGAGGTGGATTGCCATTCTCGCCTCCGTCCCAGTACTACGCTGAGTGGTTTGTGTACTGATGGCCAAGAATAGAGGAGACAGATGAACTCCCCGGATGCTTCTCATTTCAGATGGTTGGGAGTTTAGAAGGCATTGTGCTCCTCTCCTCCTGAACGGTGAAGACACGCATTCGTGCTCTCTATGACTGATTGAAACACAATGCCCACACGAGACTTCTGACAGGTGGGTTTTGTGCATGATGCTGGAGCTCACCAAAAAAAATACCTCATTGTCAAAGACAAAAGAAGGAAACCACAACGAGACAGGTAAATCAAAAACATGGCGAAAGTCAAATCCCATTTTACTGGCCAGAGTGGGAACAACTAAACTGGAGTAAGAATAATTCCAAAGACGTTTCTCCAGCTGTTGGGAAGGTTCAGAGCCCCACAATCAGCTTTCTCGTCTTGGTATTTGTTTTTATGTTCTTTTCCCATTGTGCCTTGAGAGACTGCGCTTTCCCTCAGGCCCAGGGAACCTTCTAGAATGCTAGTGTTCGTTGACTCTGCCAACGGGATTTGATTGCGAAGCCTTTCCAGAACATGGGGGACACTAAAGTGTGAAAATCAGAGACACGATATGTCCTCTAATCCCATGTTGAGAGGGCACAGACAA
>NW_017189803.1:0-28751 GCF_001704415.2 Capra hircus | reverse complement strand
CTCAGTGGAAATGGGCCTCATCTCGCCTGAAGGGAGAATCTCTTCATTTTCTCGAGTTGTGGCAGGTGCTCTCGACTTACGACGGGGACCTCAGGGACGCCGTTCTGTTGGCCTTAGGAAGACCAGTCCCCATGCGAGTTGCTAGAGGGCCTCTCGGGATTCCTCACCGGTAGATGCCGGGGCCAAGACCTTCGGTGGAGTGGGGGCCAGAACCTGAGTATTCCTCTCCAGTGCTGACATGTTTTTGGGATACTTCTGAAGTCTCCCAAGGGGAATCAGTCCTCGTCTCGAGTGGGGCATGTGCATGCTCCTTCCTCCCGAGCTGTAGCAGCAGTGTCATGCTTCCCGTCGCGTGATCAATGGATCTGTGGCTTTTCCCTCTAGGCTTTTCCTAGAGGATTTCCCACGAGGCTTTCCCACAGGCTGTCCCCCGTGCCACCGGGTGGTGTGAGGCGATCCTCGGCATGAAAGTTTAAGCACTCTGTAAAAACAAGATCCTCTGGAATGGACTGAGACATCTGGGGACGCTTGGAATGGTGGCACGACCATGGAGTTCCTCTCTCGCCTTCGTGGAGAGCGCCTCCACCTGAGATGCGACGGGAATGCCGGAAGTTCTTTCCCGACCAAGCAGGGAAAGGATCCCTCATCTCTAGCTAGGAGGATGAAACGGGGCTACTCTGGATGTGGGCAGGACCCTCGTGTTTCCTCTCGAGTGGAGATGGGAATGTCGGGGAACTTCTTGAGTTGCAGCAAGGGTGTGAAGGACCCTTTGGAAGTTCCAGAGATTAGATGTAATTAGCCTCGAGACACCTCATTGGAAATGGGCCTCATCTCGCCTGGAGGGGAGAACCTCCTGGATTTTCTCGAGTTGCGGCAGGTGCTCCGACTTACGACGGGGACCTCAGGGACCCGCTCTGGTGCTTCATCAAAGTCCAGTCCCCATGCCAGATGCTGGGGGCTTCTCTGATAACTCTCCTGTTGATGCCGGGCCGAACAACTTGTGTGGATTCGGGGCCGGGAACCTGAGGTTTCCTCAGCAGTGCTGACATGGATATTGGGGTTCTTCTGGAGTCTCACCTGGAGAGTCAATCCTCCTCTCAAGTGAGGGCACGCACGTGTGGCTTTCCTCCGAGCTGTAGCAGCAGGGTCACGCTTCCCGTCGTGTGGATCAAGGGATCTGTGGCTTTCCCTGGAGGCTTTCCCACGAGGCTTTCTCACAGGGCTTTCCCTCGTGCCACCGTGGTGTGAGTTGATCCTCAGCGTGAAAGTCGAGGCAGTGCAGGGAAAACAGGTTCCTCTGAATTGGACTGATGCTGGGAGCCAGTATGAGGACTCCCGCCCGTGATAACGTCATGAGGAAGAAAGCTGACATAGGCATGGTGTGTTCAGACTTCAGGGACCCCTCTGGAAGTTCCTACGCAACGTACCCCAACAAAAATCTGCCGGCTTTTTTGCTCTGCTTTTCCACTCTTCTGACATTTTCTGGAAAAAGTCAATTCAGGGCTTTAGTCTTCTGCATTTGAAAGAGTGTTTCAATCCAAAAACCCCTCTGAATGCTTTCTAGCCTGCCTGCAGGACTCGTACAGCTGGGCATGGTGATTGTTTGAGGCCTCCTTTCCCCAGGAGGCACAGGAAGCTTAAAGCATCCTAGGAATGTAGGGGCATCCGAGGAGTCAAAATCTTTATAATAGGACTGATTAAAAGTTTCATTTTTTGGGTCAATGCTTGCTGCTAAATTTTCATATCCTTTATTTTTAGATAGAGTTGGTATATTAAAAAAACAAGTAGTAGACCTGGTATTAGCAACATTAGATCTTTGAGTTAAGTACTTCTTTGTTATAACCCACTGCACCTTTGTTCTATAGAGATGTAACTTTAATGCTTTAAGGAAATGCAGATTAAAGAAAAACACTTCAGAGGAAACAAAATTAACATTCATTAAGGAAGAGAGCCAAAAAGTGTTTAACAAGCCTCTTGGCCAGAAGATAATGTAAATCACCAGAGACCTTTTGTATACAAAATGATGTACAGAAAGAGTCTGGGGTGCGAACGCTACATAATTTTGTGTTACCCATTGAACTCCATGTTTTATCAAAAGTATAAAAGGCTTTATGAACAATAAAGGATGGGGCAGTTTTCTCGACCAGTTTCTCGAACTAGTCTCTCGGCCTGGTTTCTTGGGACTCAGGCTCCCCCCGTGTCTTTTTCTCTCTTTCTTCTTCTCTCCCTTTCCTTCTCTCTGCTTTTTACTTTAACTTAAGGCTGAATCTCCACCAGGGGCGCGGAGGCTCGCCAGGTCTACTTACTTGCCTGGCTGTTAAGACCTGCACGAAAGGGAGCTTAAGGCGAGGCACCCTTAGATATTCAAGCAGGGGCTGGTGGCCCAACGTAGATGGTGAAAATTCCTTGTCTGGAATTTTATTGGTCTTCCACGTAAACCAAGCTATTCAGCCCTTTTCCTCCAGTTAATCTTCTTACTACACTATAATTTCTTAATCTAATCTTACATTAATAAATAAAAAAGACTTTCCACGACAACGCCGTCCATCCGTCGAATTCCCTGGATCCAGCGGGGGCTGGACCACGGCAGACTGAGATATCTGGGGGACTCTTGGAATGGTGGCACAACCCTGGAGTTCCTCCGCCTTTCCTGTGGAGAGCGCCTCCTCATGAGATGCGACGGGAACACCGGGAATTCTTTCCCGAACATGCAGGGAAAGGATACCTGACCTCGAGGTATGAGGTGGAAACGGGGCTCCTCTGGATGTGGGCGGGATTCTCGTGCTTCCTCTCGAGTGGAGTCAGGTATGTCGGAGAACTTCTTGAGTTGCAGCAAGGGTGTGAAGGACCCTTTGGAAGTTCCAGATGTTAGGTATGGATTAGCCTCGAGACGCCTCAGAGGAAAATGGGCCTCATTCTCGCCTGGAGGGGAGAACGTCCTGGATTTTCTCGAGTTGCGGCAGGTGCTCTTGACTTACGACGGGCACCTCAGGGACCCGAAATGGTGGCCTCAGGAAAGGCCAGTCCCCATGCGAGTTGCTCGGGGGCCTCTCGGAGATTCCTCTCCCGTCGATGCCGGGGCCTAAGACCTTGTGTGGAGTCGGATGCCGGAACCTGAGGATTCCTCTCCAGTGCTGACATGGATCTTGGGGTACTTCTGGAGTCTCCCCAGGGGAGTCAGTCCTCGTCTCGAGTGGGGGCATGCACGTGCGCTTTCCTCCCGAGCTGTAGCAGCAGTGTCACGCTTCCCTTCGCGTGGATCAAGGGATCTGTGGCTTTCCCTCGAGGCTTTCCCACGAGGCTTTCCCACGAGGCTTTCCCACAGGGCTGTCCCACGTGCCACCGTGGTGTGAGTCGATCCTCGGCTTGAAAGTCGAGGCAGTGCAGGGAAAACAGGTTTCCCTGAAATGGACTGAGACATCTGGGGGACTCTGGGAATGGTGGCACGACCCTGGAGTTCCTCTCGCCTTTCCTGTGGAGAGCGCCTCCTCTTGAGATGCGACGGGAACGCCGGGAATTCTTTCCCGACCACGCAGGGAAAGGATCCCTCCTCTCGAGCTAGGAGGCGGAAACGGGCTCCTCTGGATGTGGGCGGGACTCTCGTGCTTCCTCTCGAGTGGAGACGGGTATGTCGGGGAACTTCTTGAGTTGCAGCAAGGGTGTGAAGGACCCTTTGGAAGTTCCAGAGGTTAGGTGTGATTAGCCTCGAGACGCCTCAGCGGAAATGGGCCTCATCTCGCCTGGAGGGGAGAACCTCCTGGATTTTCTCGAGTTGCGGCAGGTGCTCTCGACTTACGACGGGGACCTCAGGGACCCGCTCTGGTGGCCTCAGGAAAGGCCAGTCCCCATGCGAGTTGCTCGGGGCCTCTCGGGATTCCTCTCCCGTCGATGCCGGGCCTAAGACCTTGTGTGGAGTCGGTGCCGGAACCTGAGGATTCCTCTCCAGTGCTGACATGGATCTTGGGGTACTTCTGGAGTCTCCCAGGGGAGTCAGTCCTCGTCTCGAGTGGGGGCATGCACGTGCGCTTTCCTCCCGAGCTGTAGCAGCAGTGTCACGCTTCCCTTCGCGTGGATCAAGGGATCTGTGGCTTTCCCTCGAGGCTTTCCCACGAGGCTTTCCCACGAGGCTTTCCCACAGGGCTGTCCCACGTGCCACCGTGGTGTGAGTCGATCCTCGGCTTGAAAGTCGAGGCAAGTGCAGGGAAAACAGGTTTCCCTGAATGGACTGAGACATCTGGGGGGACTCTGGGAATGGTGGCACGACCCTGGAGTTCCTCTCGCCTTTCCTGTGGAGAGCGCCTCCTCTTGAGATGCGACGGGAACGCCGGGAATTCTTTCCCGACCACGCAGGGAAAGGATCCTCCTCTCGAAGCTAGGAGGCGGAAACGGGGCTCCTCTGGATGTGGGCGGGACTCTCGTGCTTCCTCTCGAGTGGAGACGGGTATGTCGGGGAACTTCTTGAGTTGCAGCAAGGGTGTGAAGGACCCTTTGGAAGTTCCAGAGTGTTAGGTGTGATTAGCCTCGAGACGCCTCAGCGGAAATGGGCCTCATCTCGCCTGGAGGGGAGAACCTCCTGGATTTTCTCGAGTTGCGGCAGGTGCTCTCGACTTACGACGGGGACCTCAGGGACCCGCTCTGGTGGCCTCAGGAAAGGCCAGTCCCCATGCGAGTTGCTCGGGGGCCTCTCGGGATTCCTCTCCCGTCGATGCCGGGGCCTAAGACTTGTGTGGAGTCGGTGCCGGAACCTGAGGATTCCTCTCCAGTGCTGACATGGATCTTGGGGTACTTCTGGAGTCTCCCCAGGGGAGTCAGTCCTCGTCTCGAGTGGGGGCATGCACGTGCGCTTTCCTCCCGAGCTGTAGCAGCAGTGTCACGCTTCCCTTCGCGTGGATCAAGGGATCTGTGGCTTTCCCTCGAGGCTTTCCCACGAGGCTTTCCCACGAGGCTTTCCCACAGGGCTGTCCCACGTGCCACCGTGGTGTGAGTCGATCCTCGGCTTGAAAGTCGAGGCAGTGCAGGGAAAACAGGTTTCCCTGGAATGGACTGAGACATCTGGGGGACTCTGGGAATGGTGGCACGACCCTGGAGTTCCTCTCGCCTTTCCTGTGGAGAGCGCCTCCTCTTGAGATGCGACGGGAACGCCGGGAATTCTTTCCCGACCACGCAGGGAAAGGATCCCTCCTCTCGAACTAGGAGGCGGAAACGAGGGCTCCTCTGGATGTGGGCGGAACTCTCGTGCTTCCTCTCGAGTGGAGACGGGTATGTCGGGGAACTTCTTGAGTTGCAGCAAGGGTGTGAAGGACCCTTTGGAAGTTCCAGATGTTAGATGTGATTAGCCTCGAGACGCCGCAGAGGAAATGGGCCTCATCTCGCCTGGAGGTGAGAACCTCCTGGATTTTCTCGAGTTGCGGCAGGTGCTCTCGACTTACGACGGGGACGCTCAGGGACCCGCTCTGGTGGCCTCAGGAAAGGCCAGTCCCCATGCGAGTTGCTCGGGGGCCTCTCGGGATTCCTCTCCCGTCGATGCCGGGGCCTAAGATCTTGTGTGGAGTTGGTGCTCGAACCTGAGGATTCCTCTCCAGTGCTGACATGGATCTTGGGGTACTTCTGGAGTCTCCCCAGGGGAGTCAGTCCTCGTCTCAAGTGGGGGCATGCACGTGCGCTTTCCTCCCGAGCTGTAGCAGCAGTGTCGCGCTTCCCTTCGCGTGGATCAAGGGATCTGTGGCTTTCCCTCGAGGCTTTCCACGAGTCTTTCCCACGAGGCTTTCCCACAGGGCTGTCCCACGTGCCACCGTGGTGTGAGTCGATCCTCGGCTTGAAAGTGGAGGCAGTGCAGGGAAAACAGGTTTCCCTGGAATGGACTGAGACATCTGGGGGACTCTGGGAATGGTGGCACGACCCTGGAGTTCCTCTCGCCTTTCCTGTGGAGAGGGCCTCCTCTTGAGATGCGACGGGAACGCCGGGAATTCTTTCCCCACCACGCAGGGAAAGGATCCTCCTCTCGAGACTAGGAGGCGGAAACAGGGCTCCTCTGGATGTTGGCGGGAACTCTCGTGCTTCCTCTCGAGTGGAGACGGGTATGTCGGGGAACTTCTTGAGTTGCAGCAAGGGTGTGAAGGACCCTTTGGAAGTTCCAGAGTGATAGATGTGATTAGCCTCGAGACGCCTCAGGCGGAAATGGGCCTCATCTCGCCTGGAGGGGAGAACCTCCTGGATTTTCTCGAGTTGCGGCAGGTGCTCTCGACTTATGACGGGGACTCAGGGACCCGCTCTGGTGGCCTCAGGAAAGGCCAGTCCCCATGCGAGTTGCTCGGGGGCCTCACGGATTCCTCTCCCGTCGATGCCGGGGCCTAAGATATTGTGTGGAGTCGGTGCCGGAACCTGAGGATTCCTCTCCAGTGCTGACATGGATCTTGGGGTACTTCTGGAGTCTCCCCAGGGAGAGTCAGTCCTCGTCTCGAGTGGGGACATTCACGTGCGCTTTCCTCCCGAGCTGTAGCAGCAGTGTCGCGCTTCCCTTCGCGTGGATCAAGGGATCTGTGGCTTTCCCTCGAGGCTTTCCCACGAGGCTTTCCCACGAGGCTTTCCCACAGGGCTGTCCCACGTGCCACCGTGGTGTGAGTCGATCCTCGGCTTGAAAGTCGAGGCAGTGCAGGGAAAACAGGTTTCCCTGGAATGGACTGAGACATCTGGGGGACTCTGGGAATGGTGGCACGACCCTGGAGTTCCTCTCGCCTTTCCTGTGGAGAGCGCCTCCTCTTGAGATGCGACGGGAACGCCGGGAATTCTTTCCCCACCACGCAGGGAAAGGATCCTCCTCTCGAAGCTAGGAGGCGGAAACAGGGCTCCTCTGGATGTGGGCGGAACTCTCGTGCTTCCTCTCGAGTGGAGACGGGTATGTCGGGGAACTTCTTGAGTTGCAGCAAGGGTGTGAAGGACCCTTTGGAAGTTCCAGATGTTAGATGTGATTAGCCTCGAGACGCCGTCAGTCGGAAATGGGCCTCATCTCGCCTGGAGGGGAGAACCTCCTGGATTTTCTCGAGTTGCGGCAGGTGCTCTCGACTTACGACGGGGACCTCAGGGACCCGCTCTGGTGGCCTCAGGAAAGGCCAGTCCCCATGCGAGTTGCTCGGGGGCCTCTCGGGATTCCTCTCCCGTCGATGCCGGGGCCTAAGATCTTGTGTGGAGTCGGTGTCGGAACCTGAGGATTCCTCTCCAGTGCTGACATGGATCTTGGGGTACTTCTGGAGTCTCCCCAGGGGAGTCAGTCCTCGTCTCGAGGGGGGCATGCACGTGCGCTTTCCTCCAGAGCTGTAGCAGCAGTGTCGCACTTCCCTTCGCGTGGATCAAGGGATCTGTGGCTTTCCCTCGAGGCTTTCCCACGAGGCTTTCCCACGAGGCTTTCCCACAGGGCTGTCCCACGTGCCACCGTGGTGTGAGTCGATCCTCGGCTTGAAAGTCGAGGCAGTGCAGGGAAAACAGGTTTCCCTGGAATGGACTGAGACATCTGGGGGACTCTGGGAATGGTGGCACGACCCTGGAGTTCCTCTCGCCTTTCCTGTGGAGAGCGCCTCCTCTTGAGATGCGACGGGAACGCCGGGAATTCTTTCCCGACCACGCAGGGAAAGGATCCTCCTCTCGAGCTAGGAGGCGGAAACGGGGCTCCTCTGGATGTGGGGCGGAACTCTCGTGCTTCCTCTCGAGTGGAGACGGGTATGTCGGGGAACTTCTTGAGTTGCAGGCAAGGGTGTGAAGGACCCTTTGGAAGTTCCAGAGGTTAGGTGTGATTAGCCTCGAGACGCCTCAGCGGAAATGGGCCTCATCTCGCCTGGAGGGGAGAACCTCCTGGATTTTCTCGAGTTGCGGCAGGTGCTCTCGACTTACGACGGGGACCTCAGGGACCCGCTCTGGTGGCCTCAGGAAAGGCCAGTCCCCATGCGAGTTGCTCGGGGGCCTCTCGGGATTCCTCTCCCGTCGATGCCGGGGCCTAAGATCTTGTGTGGAGTCGGTGCCGGAACCTGAGGATTCCTCTCCAGTGCTGACATGGATCTTGGGGTACTTCTGGAGTCTCCCCAGGGGAGTCAGTCCTCGTCTCGAGTGGGGGCATGCACGTGCGCTTTCCTCCCGAGCTGTAGCAGCAGTGTCCACTTTCCTTCGCGTGGATCAAGGGATCTGTGGCTTTCCCTCGAGGCTTTCCCACGAGGCTTTCCCACGAGGCTTTCCCACAGGGCTGTCCCACGTGCCACCGTGGTGTGAGTCGATCCTCGGCTTGAAAGTCGAGGCAGTGCAGGGAAAACAGGTTTCCCTGGAATGGACTGAGACATCTGGGGGACTCTGGGAATGGTGGCACGACCCTGGAGTTCCTCTCGCCTTTCCTGTGGAGAGCGCCTCCTCTTGAGATGCGACGGGAACGCCGGGAATTCTTTCCCGACCACGCAGGGAAAGGATCCCTCCTCTCGAGCTAGGAGGCGGAAACGGGGCTCCTCTGGATGTGGGCGGGACTCTCGTGCTTCCTCTCGAGTGGAGACGGGTATGTCGGGGAACTTCTTGAGTTGCAGCAAGGGTGTGAAGGACCCTTTGGAAGTTCCAGAGGTTAGGTGTGATTAGCCTCGAGACGCCTCAGCGGAAATGGGCCTCATCTCGCCTGGAGGGGAGAACCTCCTGGATTTTCTCGAGTTGCGGCAGGTGCTCTCGACTTACGACGGGGACCTCAGGGACCCGCTCTGGTGGCCTCAGGAAAGGCCAGTCCCCATGCGAGTTGCTCGGGGCCTCTCGGGATTCCTCTCCCGTCGATGCCGGGGCCTAAGATCTTGTGTGGAGTCGGTGCCGGAACCTGAGGATTCCTCTCCAGTGCTGACATGGATCTTGGGGTACTTCTGGAGTCTCCCCAGGGGAGTCAGTCCTCGTCTCGAGTGGGGGCATGCACGTGCGCTTTCCTCCCGAGCTGTAGCAGCAGTGTCAGCGCTTCCCTTCGCGTGGATCAAGGGATCTGTGGCTTTCCCTCGAGGCTTTCCCACGAGGCTTTCCCACGAGGCTTTCCACAGGGCTGTCCCACGTGCCACCGTGGTGTGAGTCGATCCTCGCTTGAAAGTCGAGGCAGTGCAGGGAAAACAGGTTTCCCTGGAATGGACTGAGACATCTGGGGGACTCTGGGAATGGTGGCACGACCCTGGAGTTCCTCTCGCCTTTCCTGTGGAGAGCGCCTCCTCTTGAGATGCGACGGGAACGCCGGGAATTCTTTCCCGACCACGCAGGGAAAGGATCCCTCCTCTCGAGCTAGGAGGCGGAAACGGGGCTCCTCTGGATGTGGGCGGGACTCTCGTGCTTCCTCTCGAGTGGAGACGGGTATGTCGGGGAACTTCTTGAGTTGCAGCAAGGGTGTGAAGGACCCTTTGGAAGTTCCAGATGTTAGGATGTGATTAGCCTCGAGACGCCTCAGCGGAAATGGGCCTCATCTCGCCTGGAGGGGAGAACCTCCTGGATTTTCTCGAGTTGCGGCAGGTGCTCTCGACTTACGACGGGGACCTCAGGGACCCGCTCTGGTGGCCTCAGGAAAGGCCAGTCCCCATGCGAGTTGCTCGGGGGCCTCTCGGGATTCCTCTCCCGTCGATGCCGGGCCTAAGACCTTGTGTGGAGTCGGTGCCGGAACCTGAGGATTCCTCTCCAGTGCTGACATGGATCTTGGGGTACTTCTGGAGTCTCCCCAGGGGAGTCAGTCCTCGTCTCGAGTGGGGGCATGCACGTGCGCTTTCCTCCCGAGCTGTAGCAGCAGTGTCACGCTTCCCTTCGCGTGGATCAAGGGATCTGTGGCTTTCCGCTCGAGGCTTTCCCCACGAGGCTTTCCCACGAGGCTTTCCCACAGGGCTGTCCCACGTGCCACCGTGGTGTGAGTCGATCCTCGGCTTGAAAGTCGAGGCAGTGCAGGGAAAACAGGTTTCCCTGGAATGGACTGAGACATCTGGGGGACTCTGGGAATGGTGGCACGACCCTGGAGTTCCTCTCGCCTTTCCTGTGGAGAGCGCCTCCTCTTGAGATGGCGACGGGAACGCCGGGAATTCTTTCCCGACCACGCAGGGAAAGGATCCTCTCTCTCGAGCTAGGAGGCGGAAACGGGGCTCCTCTGGATGTGGGCGGACTCTCGTGCTTCCTCTCGAGTGGAGACGGGTATGTCGGGGAACTTCTTGAGTTGCAGCAAGGGTGTGAAGGACCCTTTGGAAGTTCCAGAGGTTAGGTGTGATTAGCCTCGAGACGCCTCAGCGGAAATGGGCCTCATCTCGCCTGGAGGGGAGAACCTCCTGGATTTTCTCGAGTTGCGGCAGGTGCTCTCGACTTACGACGGGGACCTCAGGGACCCGCTCTGGTGGCCTCAGGAAAGGCCAGTCCCCATGCGAGTTGCTCGGGGCCTCTCGGGATTCCTCTCCCGTCGATGCCAGGGCCTAAGATCTTGTGTGGAGTCGGTGCCGGAACCTGAGGATTCCTCTCCAGTGCTGACATGGATCTTGGGGTACTTCTGGAGTCTCCCCAGGGGAGTCAGTCCTCGTCTCGAGTGGGGGCATGCACGTGCGCTTTCCTCCCGAGCTGTAGCAGCAGTGTCACGCTTCCCTTCGCGTGGATCAAGGGATCTGTGGCTTTCCCTCGAGGCTTTCCCACGAGGCTTTCCCACGAGGCTTTCCCACAGGGCTGTCCCACGTGCCACCGTGGTGTGAGTCGATCCTCGCTTGAAAGTCGAGGCAGTGCAGGGAAAACAGGTTTCCCTGGAATGGACTGAGACATCTGGGGGACTCTGGGAATGGTGGCACGACCCTGGAGTTCCTCTCGCCTTTCCTGTGGAGAGCGCCTCCTCTTGAGATGCGACGGGAACGCCGGGAATTCTTTCCCGACCACGCAGGGAAAGGATCCTCCTCTCGAGCTAGAGGAGCGGAAACGGGGCTCCTCTGGATGTGGGCGGGACTCTCGTGCTTCCTCTCGAGTGGAGACGGGTATGTCGGGGAACTTCTTGAGTTGCAGCAAGGGTGTGAAGGACCCTTTGGAAGTTCCAGAGGTTAGGTGTGATTAGCCTCGAGACGCCTCAGCGGAAATGGGCCTCATCTCGCCTGGAGGGGAGAACCTCCTGGATTTTCTCGAGTTGCGGCAGGTGCTCTCGACTTTACGACGGGGACCTCAGGGACCCGCTCTGGTGGCCTCAGGAAAGGCCAGTCCCCATGCGAGTTGCTCGGGGCCTCTCGGGATTCCTCTCCCGTCGATGCCGGGGCCTAAGACCTTGTGTGGAGTCGGTGCCGGAACCTGAGGATTCCTCTCCAGTGCTGACATGGATCTTGGGGTACTTCTGGAGTCTCCCCAGGGGAGTCAGTCCTCGTCTCGAGTGGGGGCATGCACGTGCGCTTTCCTCCCGAGCTGTAGCAGCAGTGTCACGCTTCCCTTCGCGTGGATCAAGGGATCTGTGGCTTTCCCTCGAGGCTTTCCCACGAGGCTTTCCCACGAGGCTTTCCCACAGGGCTGTCCCACGTGCCACCGTGGTGTGAGTCGATCCTCGCTTGAAAGTCGAGGCAGTGCAGGGAAAACAGGTTTCCCTGGAATGGACTGAGACATCTGGGGGACTCTGGGAATGGTGGCACGACCCTGGAGTTCCTCTCGCCTTTCCTGTGGAGAGCGCCTCCTCTTGAGATGCGACGGGAACGCCGGGAATTCTTTCCCGAACACGCAGGGAAAGGATCCCTCCTCTCGAGCTAGGAGGCGGAAACGGGGCTCCTCTGGATGTGGGCGGGACTCTCGTGCTTCCTCTCGAGTGGAGACGGGTATGTCGGGAACTTCTTGAGTTGCAGCAAGGGTGTGAAGGACCCTTTGGAAGTTCCAGAGTGTTAGGTGTGATTAGCCTCGAGACGCCTCAGCGGAAATGGGCCTCATCTCGCCTGGAGGGGAGAACCTCCTGGATTTTCTCGAGTTGCGGCAGGTGCTCTCGACTTACGACGGGGACCTCAGGGACCCGCTCTGGTGGCCTCAGGAAAGGCCAGTCCCCATGCGAGTTGCTCGGGGGCCTCTCGGGATTCCTCTCCCGTCGATGCCGGGGCCTAAGATCTTGTGTGGAGTCGGTGCCGGAACCTGAGGATTCCTCTCCAGTGCTGACATGGATCTTGGGGTACTTCTGGAGTCTCCCCAGGGGAGTCAGTCCTCGTCTCGAGTGGGGGCATGCACGTGCGCTTTCCTCCCGAGCTGTAGCAGCAGTGTCACGCTTCCCTTCGCGTGGATCAAGGGATCTGTGGCTTTCCCTCGAGGCTTTCCCACGAGGCTTTCCCACGAGGCTTTCCCACAGGGCTGTCCCACGTGCCACCGTGGTGTGAGTCGATCCTCGCTTGAAAGTCGAGGCAGTGCAGGGAAAACAGGTTTCCCTGGAATGGACTGAGACATCTGGGGGACTCTGGGAATGGTGGCACGACCCTGGAGTTCCTCTCGCCTTTCCTGTGGAGAGCGCCTCCTCTTGAGATGCGACGGGAACGCCGGGAATTCTTTCCCGACCACGCAGGGAAAGGATCCCTCCTCTCGAGCTAGGAGGCGGAAACGGGGCTCCTCTGGATGTGGGCGGAACTCTCGTGCTTCCTCTCGAGTGGAGACGGGTATGTCGGGGAACTTCTTGAGTTGCAGCAAGGGTGTGAAGGACCCTTTGGAAGTTCCAGAGTGTTAGGTGTGATTAGCCTCGAGACGCCTCAGCGGAAATGGGCCTCATCTCGCCTGGAGGGGAGAACCTCCTGGATTTTCTCGAGTTGCGGCAGGTGCTCTCGACTTACGACGGGACCTCAGGGACCCGCTCTGGTGGCCTCAGGAAAGGCCAGTCCCCATGCGAGTTGCTCGGGGCCTCTCGGGATTCCTCTCCCGTCGATGCCGGGGCCTAAGATCCTTGTGTGGAGTCGGTGCCGGAACCTGAGGATTCCTCTCCAGTGCTGACATGGATCTTGGGGTACTTCTGGAGTCTCCCCAGGGGAGTCAGTCCTCGTCTCGAGTGGGGCATGCACGTGCGCTTTCCTCCCGAGCTGTAGCAGCAGTGTCACGCTTCCCTTCGCGTGGATCAAGGGATCTGTGGCTTTCCCTCGAGGCTTTCCCACGAGGCTTTCCCACGAGGCTTTCCCACAGGGCTGTCCCACGTGCCACCGTGGTGTGAGTCGATCCTCGGCTTGAAAGTCGAGGCAGTGCAGGGAAAACAGGTTTCCCTGGAATGGACTGAGACATCTGGGGGACTCTGGGAATGGTGGCACGACCCTGGAGTTCCTCTCGCCTTTCCTGTGGAGAGCGCCTCCTCTTGAGATGCGACGGGAACGCCGGGAATTCTTTCCCGACACGCAGGGAAAGGATCCCTCCTCTCGAGCTAGGAGGCGGAAACGGGGCTCCTCTGGATGTGGGCGGGACTCTCGTGCTTCCTCTCGAGTGGAGACGGGTATGTCGGGGAACTTCTTGAGTTGCAGCAAGGGTGTGAAGGACCCTTTGGAAGTTCCAGAGGTTAGGTGTGATTAGCCTCGAGACGCCTCAGTCGGAAATGGGCCTCATCTCGCCTGGAGGGGAGAACCTCCTGGATTTTCTCGAGTTGCGGCAGGTGCTCTCGACTTACGACGGGGACCTCAGGGACCCGCTCTGGTGGCCTCAGGAAAGGCCAGTCCCCATGCGAGTTGCTCGGGGGCCTCTCGGGATTCCTCTCCCGTCGATGCCGGGGCCTAAGACCTTGTGTGGAGTCGGTGCCGGAACCTGAGGATTCCTCTCCAGTGCTGACATGGATCTTGGGGTACTTCTGGAGTCTCCCCAGGGGAGTCAGTCCTCGTCTCGAGTGGGGGCATGCACGTGCGCTTTCCTCCGAGCTGTAGCAGCAGTGTCACGCTTCCCTTCGCGTGGATCAAGGGATCTGTGGCTTTCCCTCGAGGCTTTCCCACGAGGCTTTCCCACGAGGCTTTCCCACAGGGCTGTCCCACGTGCCACCGTGGTGTGAGTCGATCCTCGGCTTGAAAGTCGAGGCAGTGCAGGGAAAACAGGTTTCCCTGGAATGGACTGAGACATCTGGGGGACTCTGGGAATGGTGGCACGACCCTGGAGTTCCTCTCGCCTTTCCTGTGGAGAGCGCCTCCTCTTGAGATGCGACGGGAACGCCGGGAATTCTTTCCCGACCACGCAGGGAAAGGATCCCTCCTCTCGAGCTAGGAGGCGGAAACGGGGCTCCTCTGGATGTGGGCGGGACTCTCGTGCTTCCTCTCGAGTGGAGACGGGTATGTCGGGAACTTCTTGAGTTGCAGCAAGGGTGTGAAGGACCCTTTGGAAGTTCCAGAGGTTAGGTGTGATTAGCCTCGAGACGCCTCAGCGGAAATGGGCCTCATCTCGCCTGGAGGGGAGAACCTCCTGGATTTTCTCGAGTTGCGGCAGGTGCTCTCGACTTACGACGGGGACCTCAGGGACCCGCTCTGGTGGCCTCAGGAAAGGCCAGTCCCCATGCGAGTTGCTCGGGGCCTCTCGGGATTCCTCTCCCGTCGATGCCGGGGCCTAAGACCTTGTGTGGAGTCGGTGCCGGAACCTGAGGATTCCTCTCCAGTGCTGACATGGATCTTGGGGTACTTCTGGAGTCTCCCCAGGGGAGTCAGTCCTCGTCTCGAGTGGGGGCATGCACGTGCGCTTTCCTCCCGAGCTGTAGCAGCAGTGTCACGCTTCCCTTCGCGTGGATCAAGGGATCTGTGGCTTTCCCTCGAGGCTTTCCCACGAGGCTTTCCCACGAGGCTTTCCCACAGGGCTGTCCCACGTGCCACCGTGGTGTGAGTCGATCCTCGGCTTGAAAGTCGAGGCAGTGCAGGGAAAACAGGTTTCCCTGGAATGGACTGAGACATCTGGGGGACTCTGGGAATGGTGGCACGACCCTGGAGTTCCTCTCGCCTTTCCTGTGGAGAGCGCCTCCTCTTGAGATGCGACGGGAACGCCGGGAATTCTTTCCCGACCACGCAGGGAAAGGATCCCTCCTCTCGAGCTAGGAGGCGGAAACGGGGCTCCTCTGGATGTGGGCGGGACTCTCGTGCTTCCTCTCGAGTGGAGACGGGTATGTCGGGGAACTTCTTGAGTTGCAGCAAGGGTGTGAAGGACCCTTTGGAAGTTCCAGAGGTTAGGTGTGATTAGCCTCGAGACGCCTCAGCGGAAATGGGCCTCATCTCGCCTGGAGGGGAGAACCTCCTGGATTTTCTCGAGTTGCGGCAGGTGCTCTCGACTTACGACGGGGACCTCAGGGACCCGCTCTGGTGGCCTCAGGAAAGGCCAGTCCCCATGCGAGTTGCTCGGGGGCCTCTCGGGATTCCTCTCCCGTCGATGCCGGGGCCTAAGATCTTGTGTGGAGTCGGTGCCGGAACCTGAGGATTCCTCTCCAGTGCTGACATGGATCTTGGGGTACTTCTGGAGTCTCCCCAGGGGAGTCAGTCCTCGTCTCGAGTGGGGCATGCACGTGCGCTTTCCTCCCGAGCTGTAGCAGCAGTGTCACGACTTCCCTTCGCGTGGATCAAGGGATCTGTGGCTTTCCCTCGAGGCTTTCCCACGAGGCTTTCCCACGAGGCTTTCCCACAGGGCTGTCCCACGTGCCACCGTGGTGTGAGTCGATCCTCGCTTGAAAGTCGAGGCAGTGCAGGGAAAACAGGTTTCCCTGGAATGGACTGAGACATCTGGGGGACTCTGGGAATGGTGGCACGACCCTGGAGTTCCTCTCGCCTTTCCTGTGGAGAGCGCCTCCTCTTGAGATGCGACGGGAACGCCGGGAATTCTTTCCCGACCACGCAGGGAAAGGATCCCTCCTCTCGAGCTAGGAGGCGGAAACGGGGCTCCTCTGGATGTGGGCGGACTCTCGTGCTTCCTCTCGAGTGGAGACGGGTATGTCGGGAACTTCTTGAGTTGCAGCAAGGGTGTGAAGGACCCTTTGGAAGTTCCAGAGGTTAGGTGTGATTAGCCTCGAGACGCCTCAGCGGAAATGGGCCTCATCTCGCCTGGAGGGGAGAACCTCCTGGATTTTCTCGAGTTGCGGCAGGTGCTCTCGACTTACGACGGGACCTCAGGGACCCGCTCTGGTGGCCTCAGGAAAGGCCAGTCCCCCATGCGAGTTGCTCGGGGGCCTCTCGGGATTCCTCTCCCGTCGATGCCGGGGCCTAAGACCTTGTGTGGAGTCGGTGCCGGAACCTGAGGATTCCTCTCCAGTGCTGACATGGATCTTGGGTACTTCTGGAGTCTCCCCAGGGAGTCAGTCCTCGTCTCGAGTGGGGGCATGCACGTGCGCTTTCCTCCCGAGCTGTAGCAGCAGTGTCACGCTTCCCTTCGCGTGGATCAAGGGATCTGTGGCTTTCCCTCGAGGCTTTCCCACGAGGCTTTCCCACGAGGCTTTCCCACAGGGCTGTCCCACGTGCCACCGTGGTGTGAGTCGATCCTCGGCTTGAAAGTCGAGGCAGTGCAGGGAAAACAGGTTTCCCTGGAATGGACTGAGACATCTGGGGGACTCTGGGAATGGTGGCACGACCCTGGAGTTCCTCTCGCCTTTCCTGTGGAGAGCGCCTCCTCTTGAGATGCGACGGGAACGCCGGGAATTCTTTCCCGACCACGCAGGGAAAGGATCCTCCTCTCGAGCTAGGAGGCGGAAACGGGGCTCCTCTGGATGTGGGCGGGACTCTCGTGCTTCCTCTCGAGTGGAGACGGGTATGTCGGGAACTTCTTGAGTTGCAGCAAGGGTGTGAAGGACCCTTTGGAAGTTCCAGAGGTTAGGTGTGATTAGCCTCGAGACGCCTCAGCGGAAATGGGCCTCATCTCGCCTGGAGGGGAGAACCTCCTGGATTTTCTCGAGTTGCGGCAGGTGCTCTCGACTTACGATCGGGGACCTCAGGGACCCGCTCTGGTGGCCTCAGGAAAGGCCAGTCCCCATGCGAGTTGCTCGGGGCCTCTCGGGATTCCTCTCCCGTCGATGCCGGGGCCTAAGATCTTGTGTGGAGTCGGTGCCGGAACCTGAGGATTCCTCTCCAGTGCTGACATGGATCTTGGGGTACTTCTGGAGTCTCCCCAGGGGAGTCAGTCCTCGTCTCGAGTGGGGCATGCACGTGCGCTTTCCTCCCGAGCTGTAGCAGCAGTGTCACGCTTCCCTTCGCGTGGATCAAGGGATCTGTGGCTTTCCCTCGAGGCTTTCCGATGAGGCTTTCCACGAGGCTTTCCCACAGGGCTGTCCCACGTGCCACCGTGGTGTGAGTCGATCCTCGGCTTGAAAGTCGAGGCAGTGCAGGGAAAACAGGTTTCCCTGGAATGGACTGAGACATCTGGGGGACTCTGGGAATGGTGGCACGACCCTGGAGTTCCTCTCGCCTTTCCTGTGGAGAGCGCCTCCTCTTGAGATGCGACGGGAACGCCGGGAATTCTTTCCCGACCACGCAGGGAAAGGATCCCTCCTCTCGAGCTAGGAGGCGGAAACGGGGCTCCTCTGGATGTGGGCGGGACTCTCGTGCTTCCTCTCGAGTGGAGACGGGTATGTCGGGGAACTTCTTGAGTTGCAGCAAGGGTGTGAAGGACCCTTTGGAAGTTCCAGAGGTTAGGTGTGATTAGCCTCGAGACGCCTCAGCGGAAATGGGCCTCATCTCGCCTGGAGGGGAGAACCTCCTGGATTTTCTCGAGTTGCGGCAGGTGCTCTCGACTTACGACGGGGACCTCAGGGACCCGCTCTGGTGGCCTCAGGAAAGGCCAGTCCCCATGCGAGTTGCTCGGGGGCCTCTCGGATTCCTCTCCCGTTCGATGCCGGGGCCTAAGACCTTGTGTGGAGTCGGTGCCGGAACCTGAGGATTCCTCTCCAGTGCTGACATGGATCTTGGGGTACTTCTGGAGTCTCCCCAGGGGAGTCAGTCCTCGTCTCGAGTGGGGGCATGCACGTGCGCTTTCCTCCCGAGCTGTAGCAGCAGTGTCACGCTTCCCTTCGCGTGGATCAAGGGATCTGTGGCTTTCCCTCGAGGCTTTCCCACGAGGCTTTCCACGAGGCTTTCCCACAGGGCTTCCCACGTGCCACCTGTGGTGTGAGTCGATCCTCGCTTGAAAGTCGAGGCAGTGCAGGGAAAACAGGTTTCCCTGGAATGGACTGAGACATCTGGGGGACTCTGGGAATGGTGGCACGACCCTGGAGTTCCTCTCGCCTTTCCTGTGGAGAGCGCCTCCTCTTGAGATGCGACGGGAACGCCGGGAATTCTTTCCCGACCACGCAGGGAAAGGATCCCTCCTCTCGAGCTAGGAGGCGGAAACGGGGCTCCTCTGGATGTGGGCGGACTCTCGTGCTTCCTCTCGAGTGGAGACGGTATGTCGGGGAACTTCTTGAGTTGCAGCAAGGGTGTGAAGGACCCTTTGGAAGTTCCAGAGGTTAGGTGTGATTAGCCTCGAGACGCCTCAGCGGAAATGGGCCTCATCTCGCCTGGAGGGGAGAACCTCCTGGATTTTCTCGAGTTGCGGCAGGTGCTCCTCGACTTACGACGGGGACCTCAGGGACCCGCTCTGGTGGCCTCAGGAAAGGCCAGTCCCCATGCGAGTTGCTCAGGGGCCTCTCTGGATTCCTCTCCCGTCTGATGCGGGGCCTAAGATCTTGTGTGGAGTCGGTGCCGAACCTGAGGATTCCTCTCCCAGTGCTGACATGGATCTTGGGGTACTTCTGGAGTCTCCCCAGGGGAGTCAGTCCTCGTCTCGAGTGGGGGGCATGCACGTGCGCTTTCCTCCCGAGCTGTAGCAGCAGTGTCACGCTTCCTTCGCGTGGATCAAGGGATCTGTGGCTTTCCCTCGAGGCTTTCCCACGAGGCTTTCCCCACGAGGCTGTCCCACAGGCTGTCCACGTGCCACCGTGGTGTGAGTCGATCCTCGGCTTGAAAGTCGAGGCAGTGGCAGGGAAAACAGGTTTCCCTGGAATGGACTGAGACATCTGGGGGACTCTGGGAATGGTGGCACGACCCTGGAGTTCCTCTCGCCTTTCCTGTGGAGAGCGCCTCCTCTTGAGATGCGACGGGAACGCCGGGAATTCTTTCCCGACCACGCAGGGAAAGGATCCCTCCTCTCGAGCTAAGGAGGCGGAAACGGGGCTTCCTCTGGATGTGGGCGGGACTCTCGTGCTTCCTCTCGGAGTGGAGACGGGTATGTCGGGGAACTTCTTGAGTTGCAGCAAGGGTGTGAAGGACCCTTTGGAAGTTCCAGATGGTTAGGTGTGATTAGCCTCGAGACGCCTCAGCGGAAATGGGCCTCATCTCGCCTGGAGGGGAGAACCTCCTGGATTTTCTCGAGTTGCGGCAGGTGCTCTCGACTTACGACGGGGACCTCAGGGACCCGCTCTGGTGGCCTCAGGAAAGGCCAGTCCCCATGCGAGTTGCTCGGGGGCCTCTCGGGATTCCTCTCCCGTCGATGCCGGGCCTAAGACCTTGTGTGGAGTCGGTGCCGGAACCTGAGGATTCCTCTCCAGTGCTGACATGGATCTTGGGGTACTTCTGGAGTCCTCCCCAGGGGAGTCAGTCCTCGTCTCGAGTGGGGGCATGCACGTGCGCTTTCCTCCGAGCTGTAGCAGCAGTGTCCGCATTCCCTTCGCGTGGATCAAGGGATCTGTGGCTTTCCCTCGAGGCTTTCCCACGAGGCTTTCCCGGGCTTTCGACCAAGGGCTGTCCCACGTGCCACCGTGGTGTGAGTCGATCCTCGGCTTGAAAGTCGAGGCAAGTGCAGGGAAAACAGGTTTCCCTGGAATGGACCTGAGACATCTGGGGACTCTGGGAATGGGTGGGTCAGCGGCCGACAGGAGGTTGCCTCGGTCGCGCTTTGTCCTGTTGAGAGGCGGCCTCCCTTGAGATGCGAGCGGGAATCCAGGGATTCTTTTCCCGGAAGACACGCAAGGGGAAAGGGATTCCGTAGCCGTCGAGCTATGGAGGCGGAAACGGGCTTCCTGCGTGGATGTGGGCGGTGACTCTATCGTGGCTTCCGTCTTGAGTGGAGAACGGGTGATGTGCGGAGAATTTCCTGGAGTTTGGGAAGCAAGGCGTGTGGATGGACACCTTTGAGGGAGTGAACGCAGAGTTTAGTGGTGTGGAGTTGAGGGCCTCGAGACGCCGTTAGCGGAAATGGGGGCTTCATCCTCGCGTTGTGATGGAGTAACGGCTCCTAGAGTATGTCTGCGAGTTGCGAGGCAGTGGGTGCCGTCCCCTTCGACTTACGATGGGGACCGGTCAGGGACGGGCTCGGCGGCGCCTCTGGTGGGTCAGGAGAGGGCTGAGTCCGCAATGCAGGGTTTGCTTGCGGAGGCCTCGTCGGGATTTCCTGCTGCCCGTCGATGCGCGGGGTGCCCTGGACGCGTGGGTTGTGTTGGAGTCTGTGGTCGGGATCGCTGAGTGATTTCAGCTCTCCAGTGCTGACAATGGATCTTTGTACTGCTGAGTCTCCCAGGGGAGTCATTCCTCGTGCGGCGTAGTGAGGTATGGGCACAGTGGGTTTGCCATCCGGCGAGCTGTGAGGGAGCAGTGGTCAGCTTCCTGTTCGGTCGCGTGGGATCATGGGTCTGGTGGTTCTCGGGCTTTCTGCAAGGAGACTTTTCCGACGAGGCTTTCCCACAGGGGCTGTCGCCGACATGCCACCGTGTTGGTGGTGGAGTGATCCGTCAGGCTGTGGAAAGTCGAGGCAGGTGTAGGGAAAGGTTTCTGTGGAATGGAATGGAGACATCTGGGGGAGTGTGGGGAACGGTGGCACGAACGCTGGAGTTTCCTCTCCCGTTTCAAGTGGAGAGCGCCTGCCCTTGAGATGGCGACGGAAAAACGCCGGGAATACTTTCCGACCACGCAGGAAAGGATCCTCCTCTAGAGCTATGAGGCGGAACGGGGCTCCTGCTGTATGTGGGCTGGGACTTCTTCGTCCTTGCTTCTCGAGATGGAGTCGGGGTATGACGGGGAACTCTTGAGTTGGCAGCAAGGGTGTGAAGGACCCGTGGGAAATTCCACAGCGTTTAATTGTGATTAAGCCTTGAGGACTCATGAAAGGGCTCTCTCCTCGCCTGGAGGGGAGAACCTAATGGATTTTCTCGAGTTTGGCGGGCAGGTGCTCTCGAGACCTTACGACATGGGACCTCAGGGACCCGCTCTGGTGGCCCTCAGGAAAGGCCAGTCCCCATGCGAGAATGCTCGGGGCCCGTCGGATTCCGCTCGCCGTCGATGCCGGGCAAGAACGCTTGTGTTGGCTTCGGTGGGGCGGAATCTGAGGAATTCCTCTTCAGTGCTGACGATGCTTACTTGGGGGTACTTCTGGAGTTTCCCCAGGGGAGTCAGTCTGTGTCGTCGAGTGGGGGCATGCACGTGCGCTTTCCTCCGAGCATGTAGCAGCAGTGTCAGCAGCATGCTTCCCGCCTGGATCAAGGGATCTGTGGCTTCCCTCGAGGCTTTCCCCGAGGCTTTCCCAACGAGGTTTTCCCACAGGATGTCCAGCAACGTGCCACCAGTGGTGTGAGTCATTCTCGCTTAGAAAGTCGAGAGCAGTGCAATGGGAAAAACAGGTTTCCCTGGAATGGACTGGACATCTGGGGGACTCTGGGAATGGTGGCAGCGCGAGACCCTGGAGTTCCTCACTCGTACATTCCTCGTAGAGAGCGGCCTCTCGTGAGAATGTGACGCGGGGAACTGCCCGCGAATTCTTTCCCGACAGCAGGGGGCTCCTGCGGGCGGGACGGGTCTCGCTGTGTGGGCGGGATAACTGCGTGCTTAACTCTGCGTGGAGACGGGTATAGTCGGGGAGCTTCTGAAATTGAGGAGAGATAGTGAAGGACCCTTATGAAGTTCAGAGGTTAGGTGTAATTAGCCTCGAGACGCCTCAGTGGAAATGGGCCTCATCATGCCTAGGAAGGAGGAGAACGCCCCTGGATTTTTGAGTTGCGGGCAGGTGTCTGCGCTTGACGGGTCAGGGACCCGTTCTGGGCAGGAAAGGCCAGTCCCCAATGTGAGTAGCTCAGGGAGGGATCCGGGATCCTCTAATAGTGTCGGGCTAAGGTCTTGTGTGGAGTCGGTGGCTGTAACGCTGAGGATTCTCTCGCAGTGCTGACATAGATCTTGGGGTACTTTCTGGAGTCCTCCCCAGGGCAGACAGTCCTCTACTCGAGTGGGGGCATGCACGTGCGCTTTCCTCCCGAGGCTGTAGCAGGCAGTGTGACGCTTTCCTCCGCGGTGGATGCCAACGGATCTGTGGCTTTCCCTCGACGCCTTTCCCCCGGGCTTTTCCATGAGGCTTTCCACCAGGGCTGTCCCACGTGCCCGTGGTGTGAGTCGATCATCCGCTTGAAAGTCGCGCATGCAGGGAAAAACAGTTTCTCTGGAAATGGACTGAGACAATCTGGGGGACTCTGGGAAAATTGGGGGGGGGTGGCAAGAACCTGGAGTTCCTGCTCGGCCTATCGCAGTGGAGAGGCGCCTTCTCTCTTGAGATGCGAGCGGAACAGCCGGGAATTCTTTCCGCGACCGACGCAGGGAAAGGATCCCTCCGCTCGAGCTAGGGGGCGGAAACGGGGCTCCTGCTGGATGTGGGCGGTGACTCTCGTCCCTTGCCTGCTGGAGTGAGAACAGAGTATGTCGGGGAACTTCCTTGAGTTGCAGGCAAGGGTGTAGAAGGACCCTTTGGAAGTTGCCAGGAATATTAGATGTGAATTAGCCCGTCGAGACGCTCAAGCGGAAATGGGCTCATCTCGCTGGAAGGGGAGAAACTCCCTAATTTTCTATCGAGTTGCGGCATGTGCCTCTCGACTTATCGACGGGGATCTCAGGGACCCGCTCTGGTGGCGCTCAGGAAACGCCAGTCGCCATGGCGAGTTGCTACTCGCTGGGCTCTCGGAATCCTCTCGCGTTGAACTGGGTCGCTACAGACGCTTGTGTGGACTCAGTGCCGGAACCTGAGGATTCCTCTCCAGTGCCGACATGGAGTCTTGGGTCTTCCTGGAGTCTGCCCCAGGGGAGTCAGACTTCGTCCGGACTGAGGGCATGCTCGGGCGCATTTCCTCCGAGCTGTAGCAGGCAAGTGTCCACGCTTCCCTTCGGTGATCAAATGGGATCTGTGTCTTTCCTCGAGGCTATTTCCCACGAAGCTTCCCACGAGGCTTTCGCCTCAAGGCTGTCCCACGTGACACGCGTGGTGTGGAGTCGATCGCTCGCATTGAAAGTCCAGGCAGTGGCAGGGAAAAAAGTTTTCCGCTGGAAATTGGGACAGGAGTCATGCTTGGGACTCGGAATGTGGCAGGCGACCCTGGTTTTCCTCTCAGGCCTTTCCTGTGGGAGCGGGCCTCCTCTTGAGAATGCGACTAGAACGCCGGGAATTCTTTTGGGCCGAACACCGCAGGGAAAGAATCCCTCTCTCGAGCTAGGGAGGCGAAAACGGGGCTGCTGGATGTGGGCGGGAACTCTGTGGCTTCCTCTCGAGTGAGACGGGTAGTCGGGCACTTCTTTGAGTCAGAAAGGTTTGTGAAAGGACCCTTTGGAAGTCCAGAGGTTAGGTAATCGATTAGGCCTGACGACGCCTCAGCAACAAATGGGTTCTCAATCTCGCCTGGAGGGGAGAACGTCCTGGATTTTTCTGAGATGGCGGTAGGTGGGCTGTCGACTTATTACGGCGAACTTCAGGGACCCGCTCCTGGTGGCCTCGATGAAAGGCCAGTCCCATGCGAGTTGCTCGGGAGCACTCAGGAATTCCGTGCTCGCATCGATCCCGGGTCCGGGCCCTAAGATCTTGATGTGAGAGTCAGTGCCGGAAGCGCTGAGGATTCTCTCCATGCTGAGCATGGATCTTGGGTACTTCTGGAGTCTCTCCAGGGGAGTCAGTGCTACGTGCTCGAGTGGGGGCATGCACGTGCGCTTTCCTCGACCGAGCTGTAGCAGAGTGTCGGCACTTCCTTACGCGTGGATCAAGGGATCTGTGGCTTTCCTCGAGGCTTTCCGACTAGGCTTTTCCACGAGGCTTTCCCACAGGGCTGTTCCCTCTTGCCACCGTGGTGTGAGTCGATCCTGCAGCTTGAAAGTCGAGGCTGTGCAGGGAAAACACGTTTCCCTGAATGGACTGAGACATCTGGGGACTGCTGGGAAGGTGGGCACGACGCGCTGGAGTTCCTGCTCGCTCTTTCCTGCGGAGAAGCCGCCTCTTTCTTGGGAATCGACGGGAATAGCCGGGAATTTTTTCGCCTACCACGTAGGGGACACGATCCCTCCTGTCGAGCTATGAGCGGAAACAGGGGCACCTCTGGATATGGCGGAACTATGGTGCTTCCATCATCGAGTGGATCGGGTATGTCTGGTGAACTTCTTGAGTTGCAGCAAGGGTGTGAGAGGACCCTTTGAAAGTTCCAGAGGTTAGGTGTGATTAGCACTCGAGACGCCTTAAGCGGAAATGGGACTCAATGCCTCGCCTGCAGGGGGAGAACCTCCTGGATTTTCTCGAGTTTGGCGGGCAGGGCTGGCTCGACTTACGACGGGGACCTCAGGGACCGCGCTCTCAGTGGCTCATACAGGCAAGTCCCCATGCGAGTTGCATCGGGGGCCACGTCGGGATCGTTTCGCCCGTCGATGCCAGTGACTAAGACCTTGGTGGGAGTCGGTGCCGGAACTGAGGTTTCTCTCCAGTGCTGATATGATCTTGGGGTACTTCTGGAGTCTCCCAAGGGGAGCAGTCTCGTCTCTAAGTGGGGGCCTGCACGTGCGGCTTTCCTCTCGGCTGTAGCAGCAGTGGTCACTCTTCCCATTCGCATATATAAGGGATCTGTGGCTTTCCCTCGAGGGCTTTCCCACGAGGTGTCCCACGAGGCTTTCCCACAGGGCTTATCGCCACGTTGCCAGAGCCCGCTCGGTGAGAGTCGATCCTCGCTTAAAGTCGAGGCAGTGAAGTGAAAACAGGTTTTCCGCTGGCAATGGCTGAGAGACATCTGGGGGACTCTGGGAATGGTGGCACGACCCTGGAGGTCTTTCGCCTTTCCTGTGGAGAGCGCCTCCTAATGGAATGCGAAGGGAAACGCGGGAATTCCTTTCCCGACCACGCAGGGAACAGGATCATTTCTCTCGAGCAATGAGTTAGGAAACGGGCTCCTCTGGATGTGGGCAAGAACTCTCGTGCTTCCTCTCGAGTGGAGACGGGTATGTCAGCGGAACTTCTTGAGTTGGGCAGGAAGGGTGTGAAGGAAGCCTTTGGAAAGTTCGCAGTTTTTAGGTGTGATTAGAAGCTCTAGACGCTGAGCGGAAATGGGCCTCATGCTCGCTGGGGGAGAAACTCCTGGATTTTCTCGAGTTGGCGGCAGGTGCTCTCGACTTACGTCGGGGAAGATGAGGTTTTTGACGCCGCTATGGTGGACCAGGAAAGGCCAATCCCATGAGAGTTGTCGGGCCTATCAGGAGTTCCTCTCCCTCGATGCAGGGGCATAAGATCTTGTGTGGAGTCGGTGCCGAAACCTGAGCATCCTCTCCCAAAAGTGCTGACGATGGATCTTGGGGTAGCTTCTGGAAAGTTCCCCAGGGTGTCAGTGCTCGCTCTAGTGGGGGCATGCATGTCGGCTTTCCTCCCAGCTGTAGCAAAGCAGTGTCAACACTTCCGCTTAGCGTGGATGCGAAGGATGCAGGGGCTTTCGCCTCCGAGGCTTTTCCGATGAGGCTTTCCCACGCAGGCCTTTTACCCCAACAGGGCCTGTCGCACGTGGCCACGTGGTGGTGAGCGAGTCCTCGGCTTTGAACGTCGAGGCAGTGCAGGGAAAAGAGGTTTCCCTGGAATGGACTGAGACATCTGGGGGATCTGGGATTTGGTGGCACGACCGCTGAGTTTTCCTCTGCCCTTTCCTGTGGAGAGCGCCTCCTCTTGAGAATGCGGAACGAGAACTGGCCGGAATTCTTTCGCGCGACCCACGCCAGGAAAGGATCCTCTCTCGAGCTATGAGGAGGAACGGGGCTCCTCTGTGATGTTGGGTGACTCTCCGTCTTCCTCTGAGTGGAACGGTATGATCGGGGACTTCTTGAGTTGCAGTAAAAAAAAAAAGGTGTGAAGGACCCTTTGGAAGTTCGTGCAGAGGTTAGGTGTGATTAGACACGAGCGGCCTGAGCGGAAATGGCCCAATCTCGCCTGGAGGGGAGAAACCTCGCTGAATTTTCTGCGAGTTGCGGCAGGTGCTGCTCCGCCCTTATGATGGGGACCGGTGCCGGGACCCGCTCTGGTGCCTCAAGGAAAGCCAGTCCCTCATGCGAGTTGTTCGGGGCCTCTGGATTCGCTCTCCTTTCGATCCGGGCCTAAGACCTGTGTGGAACGGTGCCGGAACCTGAGGATAAATCTCCAGTGGCGCGGCATGGATGCTTGGGGTATTTCTGGAGTCTCCCCAGGGGGTCAGTCCTCGTCTCGATTCGGGGCAAATGCACGTGCGATTTCTCCGGAGCTGTAGCAGCAGTGTCCGTGGCTTACCCTTCGCGTGGGATCAAGGATCTGTGGCTTTACTCGAGCTTTCGCCATGAGGACTTTCGGCGACAGGGCTGTCCCACGAGCCACCTGACCGTGTGTGAGTCGATCCTCGGCTTGAAAGTCGAGGCATGTGCAGGGAGCAGTGTTTCCCTGGAATGGACTGAGATATCTGGGGGACTGCAGGGATGGTGGCACGAGCCTGGAATTCCTCTCGCCTTTCCTGTGGAAGAGCACCTCCTCTTGAGATGAGACGGAATGCGGAAACGCCGGAATTCCTTCGCCGATCAATAGCAGGGAAAGGATCCGCTCCTCTCGAGTAATAGGAGGCGGAAACGGGGCTCCTCTGCGATGTGGGCGGGCTCTCGTGCTTCTCTCGAGTGGAGACGGTTATGTCGCGGAACTTCTTGAGTTGCAAGCATGGTTGTTGAAGGACCTTTGGACATTCCAGAGGGGGTTTTAGGTGTGATTGGCGCTCGAGACGCCGCAGCGGAAAATGGGGCCTCATCCGCCTGGAGGGGAGACCTCCTGGATTTTCTCGAGTTGCCAGGCAGGTGTCTGACTTTCGACGGGGACCTCAGGGACAGCGCTCTGGTGCCTCAAGGAAAGGCCAGCCCCAAGCGATTTTCCTCCAGGGACTCTCTGGATTCCTTCTCCCGTCGAATGACCGGTCCTAAGATCTTGTGTGGCAGTCGTGTGGCAACGCTAGGATTCCTCTCCAGTGCTGACGATGGATCTTGGGGTAGCCTCTGGAGTATCCCCACGGGGAGTCAGTCCTCCTCTCGATGGGGGGATGCACGTGCGGCTTTCCTCCCGACTGTAAGCACAGAGTCGGCGCTTCGCCTTCCCGTGGATCAGGGATCTGTGGCTTTCCCGCGACGGCTTTCCCACGGGGCTGTCCCACTGTGTCACGCGTGGTGATGAGTCGATCCTCGTTTGCAAGTAGAGGCAGTGCAGGGAAAACAGGTTATCCCTGGATGGACTGAGACAGTCTGGGGGACTCTGGAATGGTGCTACGAGACCCGGAGTTCTCTCGCCTTTCCTAGTGAGAACGCCATCCTCTGGAGATGCGACGGGAAGCGCCGGGAATTCTTTCCCACCAAGCGCAAGGGAAAGGATCCGTCCTCTCGAAGCTAGGGAGTCGAAACGGGGCTGCCTCTTGGAGTGTGGGCGGGAATCTCGTGGCTTCCTCTGGATGTGGAGACGGGTATGTCCCCGGGGACTTCTTGAGTTGGCAGCAAGGGTGTGGAAGGACCGCTTTGGAAGTTCCAGAGGTTAGGTGTGATAGACACGAGACGCCATTCAGCGGAAATGGGCCTCATCTCGCTGGAGGGGAGAACGCTCCTGAATTTCCTCGAGTTGGCAGCAGGTCTCCTCGCCTTTATGATGGGGACCCGTCCGGGACCCGGCTCTGGTGCCTGCCGAAAGGGCCGAGTCCCATGCGAGTTGTTCGGAGCGGCTCTCGGATTCGCTCTCCTTTCGATGCCGGGCCCTAAGACTTGTGGGAGACGGTGGCCGGAACCTGAGGATTAATCTCCAGTGCCGGGCATAGATCTTGGGGTATTATCTGGAGTCTCCCCCAGGGGATAGTCAGTCCCTCGTCCTCGATTCGGGGCATGCAACCGTGCGCTTTCTCCGGAGCTGTAAGCAGCAGTGTCGTGCTTCCTTCGCGTGGAATCAAAGGGATCTGTGCGCTTTCCCCGTCGAGGCTTTCCCACGAGGCTTTCGACAGGGCTGTCCCACGAGCCAGCCGTGGTGTGAGTCGATCCTCGGCTTTGAAAGTCGAGGTAAAGTGCAGGGAAAAGCAGGTTTTCCCCTGGAAAATCGACCTGCAGATATCTGGGGGAGCTCAGGGAATGTGGCACGACCCCTGGGAAATTGCCTCTCGCCTTTCCTGTGGAGAGCACCTACTCTTGAGATGAGACGGAAACTGCCGGGAATGTCTTTCCGCGATCATGGCAGGAAAAAGGATCGCCTCCTCTCGAGCTAGGAGGGCGGAAACGGGGCTGCCTCTGGATGTGGGCGGGACTCCTCGTGGCTTCCCTGCTCGAGTGAAGACCGGTTATTCGGGGAACTCCTTGAGTTGCAGCATGGTTTGTGAAGGAGCCCTTTGGAAGTTCCAGAGGTTAGGTGTGATTGGCCTGCGATGACGCGCTCAGCGGAAATGGGCCTCAATCTCGACTGGAGGGGAATGAACTCCTGGATTTTTCTCGGAGTTGGCAGCAGGTGCTCTTGACTTTCGACGGGGACCTCAGGGACACGCTCTGTGGCCATCATGGAAGGCAGTCCCCAAGGATTTTAGGGAGCTCTCTGGATTTCCTCTC
>NW_017189802.1:0-28839 GCF_001704415.2 Capra hircus | reverse complement strand
GCAATAAATATAATTACAAATTTTATATAAAAAATAAATTACAATCTACATCTCTGGACTTAAAAGAGGTTAATTACTTTACAATATTGTTTTGGTTTTGCCATACATCAACATGAATCTGCCACAAGTATACACATGTTCCCCATCCTGAAACCCCCTCCCACCTCCCTCCCCATACCATCCCTCTGAGTCGTCCCTGTGCACCAGCCCCAAGCATCCAGTATCATGCATCAAACCTGGACTGGCGATTCGTTTCATATGTGATATTATACATGTTTTAATGCCATTCTCCCAAATCATCTCATCCTCACCCTCTCCCACAGAGTCCAAAAGACTGTTCTATACATCTGTGTCTCTTTTGCTGTCTCACATACAGGGTTATCATTACCATCTTTCTAAATTCCATATATATGTGTTAGTATACTGTATTGGTGTTTTTCTTTCTGGCTTGCTTCACTCTGCATAATAGGCTCCAGTTTCATCCATCTCATTAGAACTGATTCAAATGTATTCTTTTTAATGGCTGAGTAATACTCCATTGTATATATGTACCACGGCTTTCTTATCCATTCATCTGCAGGATATAGATTTTAAATAAGTGAATCTGGTGTGGTAAGAAAAGAAGAAAATGTGGAAGGAATGACTTCATGATCTTAAAAGTCATTCAGGCTAAATCACATAGAAGGCATGGCAGTACATTCAACAAGTGCTAAATCATGAAACATCTATATATCTAGTTATGTCAACTAATTCTAGCTGTTGGAGGAAACTAAGCTGTTATTTTTAGTTTAGGTTCGTTTTGGTTCATTTATACATGAAACTCAGCTCAAATGCCTCATAATACACAGGACCTCGCCTCTAACTCAGATTTCTTAAGGAAAAGAAAAAGGAAGGCAAACTCCAGGATGTCTCAGCTGTTGACTTTCTTAAACCTCTGCTTAAACACCAGCATGTAAGGATTATTACCAAGATTTTTAGAGTCTGCTTTCAAGATAGAAGGCAGAAGGATAACCACAGAAAGGTATCTCTTTCCTTGAGAAGAAATGATGGATCCTGAGAATTACGTGCTTAGGAAGAGGCTCTGCTTCCTTCTGGAAGAATTTAGGAGCTTTCTAAAAACAAAGGAGTGTAGCTTGGTCACTTGCTGTGTGGACTTTGTCGTAACCAGAATTGTGCAACTTTCTCAAAATAGGTTTTCCCAGTTTGGGAAGACAACCTTCTTCCAATTAGGGAAAAGTCTCCTGCCAAGATATAAAGAAAATAAAAGAAAGAAAGAAACCTTGACTGCATTCTTCAGTCAGTTGTTCTTCACAATGACTCCACAAACAAGTCAGAGCTCTCTGAAGTTTGCAAACACCTCAAGTGAAGTCATTCAGTCCTGTCTGACTCTTTGTGACCCTATGGACTGTAGCCCCCCCATGCTCCTCCACCCATGGGATTTTCCAAGCAAGAATACTGGAGTAGGTTGTCATTTCCTTCTCCAGGGATCAAACCTGGGTCTCCCACATTGCACGCAGACTTTACAGTCTGAGCACCAGGGAATCCCTGTGAACTCCTCGGCTGATCACTAAACTTATAACACTTTGAATTCTCTCCTCATTCCCTCACAGCAATGAAGATTTGTCTCACTGGAGTTCATGAGGCAGCCTGGCCCCCTCCAGAAGTCCTTTCTGTATAACTGTATCCAGTTCACATGCTGCCTCTTCACAGAGGATGGAGACATCATCACTTCTCCATCCTTTAAGAGACATATCCCTTGAGGCTTAGGTTTCTATTTACTGTAATTTCAAAGCCAATGCACACCACATTACTTACAATCAGTTAATCTCTAAATTCAGCTGTTTTGCAGCACAACTAATCCTGATAAGCCTTAGACGTTTCTGTTCTTCCCATTTTACTGTCAGTCTTTCCACCACTTTCTTCAAACGTTCATTTCTTTAACAAGTATTATTTAAATCCTCTAGGCCCAGGTCCTGTGCTCATTCTCTGGAAAAGTTAGACTTCTCCTTTGGAACCATACTCATAAATCAATCCTTCACCTACATTTGCCAACTCTCCAAAATTCTCCACCAACTCCGTCTTCCAAGTTTCCTACCACTTAAATATCCAGAAGCTTGGGAGTAACTGCAAATAACTATCATTACTTTATCACCATGACATTTATTTTTATTTATGATAGTAAGAGAACCAAGGGTCAAGTCTAATATCTAAATAACAGAAGAAATATATAGAAGGGAAGGTGGCAAAAGAATGGGAAGAGCAAAAAATTAAACACGGCTCACAGTGTTGTAAAGGAACATAGGGTAAAATTATGGAGGGGGTTTGAATTATCATTTATTCATTAATTCCTTCAACTAAACGTTTATCAAGTGTCTCTTAGGTTATAGAGTTAAACCATTACTTCTATGCCTCCTCTCAAGATATTTGCTGCCTTTGTGCATTTGGGCACAGACTAAATTAACTAAGAAGACTCCTAGGAAATGACTCAAATTCCCAGTGGTAAGTTTATATATTATCAAGCCTTAAAATGAGTAAACCACAGCATGAGATCCATGATGGAATTAAAGGATGCAAGATGAAGTAGATACCAGAGTTATGACTATGCGTTTTATAATGTAACTATTCAACAAATATCTGTTAAATGGATGAATGGATACAAGCAGACTGAGCTTCAAACAGAATTCTAAGCACATAGGTTGAAGAAGACCTTGAAAACTAATCAGAAATATTTGTCCTCCATCACCGTTCTATTTACACCAGGACAAAAATTTTAAAATGGCTCCCATGAGAATAATAATAAACAATCAGTTCACTTCAGTTCAGTCACTCAGTCGTGTCTGACTCTTTGTGACCCCATAAATCGCAGCACGCCAGGCCTCCCTGTCCATCACCAACTCCCGGAGTTCACTCAGACTCACGTCCATCGAGTCTGCGATGCCATCCAGCCATCTCATCCTCAGTCGTCCCCTTCTCCTCCTGCCCCCAACCCCTCCCAGCATCAGAGTCTTTTCCAACGAGTCAACTCTTCGCATGAGGTGGCCAAAGTACTGGAGCTTCAGCTTTAGCATCATTCCTTCCAAAGAACACCCACGGCTGATCTCTTTCAGAATGGACTGGTTGGATTTCCTTGCAATCCAAGGGACTCTCAAGAGTCTTCTCCAACACCACAGTTCAAAAGCATCAATTCTTCGGTGCTCAGCCTTCTTCACAGTCCAACTCTCACATCCATACATGACCACAGGAAAAACCATAGCCTTGACTAGACGGACCTTAGTCGGCAAAGTAATGTCTCTGCTTTTGAATATGCTATCTAAGTTGGTCATAACTTTTCTCCCAAGGAGTAAGCGTCTTTTAATTTCATGGCTGCAGTCACCATCTGCAGTGATTTTGGAGCCCAAAATATAAAGTCTGACACTGTTTCCATTGTTTCCCCATCTATTTCCCATGAAGTGATCGGACCAGACTCCATGATCTTTGTTTTCTGAATGTTGAGCTTTAAGCCAACTTTTTCGCTCTTCTCTTTCACTTTCATCAAGAGGCTTTTTAGCTCCTCTTCACTTTCTGCCATAAGGGTGGTGTCATCTGCAAATGGAATAAACCATCCCTGCAAGAATTGCCCACATTTAAATAAAGAAAAAAGCACCACAATATTTCCTTCCCCTTCAGTTGTGGTTCCTCAGTGCCTTCACTTTGACAGTAAATGAACTCTGACCAGATGGCCCTTTCCATAGAGATTCTACACACACACACACACACACACAGAGAGACACACACGCACACACACAGACGCACATGCATGCACACAGACACACACACATATGCACACACACACATACAGACACACACATGCACACGCACACGCACACACACAACCTTGAGTATAGTAACAGAAGTCTATATTGTTCTTACTTGCATTCTATTCTCTCTCCACTCAGTATGGCAAGAACAGAATCAAATTCTTCGACTACGAGAAGCAGCACCTGATCTTCTGCCTGCGTGAGTCACCAGAGAGCCACAATCCTTATCACCCCGTTTCCTGGAAGCAAACAGCTGTCGAGCCGAAGGCATGACTGAAATGCTCCCACAGAGAGACGATCCCAGGCCTTGTGCCTCAGAAAAGCAGCCTGTTTTATTTCAGACTTACTGGGGTGGAATCGGAAGAGGAAAACATAAGAGTGATTAAGCATTCTTAATGGGCATCTCATCACTCTGGCTACTGTACAGGGAAGGTGATGGTCCAAGATGGATGGGAGGCAGGATGCCAATCAAGGGGTCTGGTGTCTGTGACTCTCATCCTGGATAAACTAAAGGCAATACTTATCAAGAAGAAAAGGACAGTGGTATATGGATAGGGAGGAAAAATAGGAAAAGAACGCTCAAGCACTGACAGTAGGTGCCAGGAAAAGCAGAGTCTCATGAATAAAAGTCAGTTGTAGAGCTTCTGTGTGGAAGAAAGTTGACTGTTCCCACAGCTTACATACAGCTGTAGAAGGTATTTTAGTGGACAGATACACACACACATACACACACACACACACGCACACATTTAATAAGACAGGTCGGGATATGTTCTAGGCTTGAGAGAAAATAGACTAGCTGAATAATGCTAATAACAATATAAATATTAGAAGCAAAAGTGTTTTGCTCTTAACCAAGTCAAACTCATGATTGCTCACGAAGAAAAGTTTAGGACCCCAAAATATGCTCATCTGACACACGCTTACTCATTTGGAAAAGAAACCCAAATTAGGAAAGATTCCAAACATTTCCTATAGATCAGTGGTTCTCAACTAAGAACATTGCTGCCCCCAGTGGGACGTTTGACACCGTATAGATACTTTTTTGATTATTGCAACAAAGAGGGAAGAATGGTATTGACACCCATGGGGCAGAAGCCAGGGATGTTATGAAATGTCTTATAGTACACAGAACAGCCCTGAACAATAAAGAATTATCTGACCCTAAAATGCCAACAGTGTTAAGATTCAGAAACTGTTACAGATGATCTGGCTTGCCCAAACATTGGCCACCAAGGGTCATCTGTCTCGTGCCTGACCGGGATAGCCTGTAAGTCCATTTTGTGAGACACGAGGCTCAACCACCACTGCAGCCTCTTCCAGGGCTAGAATTCTGAGGATTTCTCCTAATGCAGTTATTCCCTTTCATGACCAAAAAGGGTGTGGAGGACATTGGTGCCCCAGTTTGAAAGGGAACTCTTCCAGCCCAGACAGACGTATAGTCACATAAGAAAAAACTGTTGGAGTCTCTTATCTGAGCTCTCCTCCTGTGTGTAGTAAACCAATACAGCCTTAGCTTATGAGGAATGGATGAATACTGTAGCTCGCTGCAGAATGCCCAGCTTACAAACCACATCATCCTCAGGAGCTGTTTCATTCTGTCATTTTCTTTCAAATGTCTTCAACGTAGTATGACAGGTACAAATGAGTCGTACTCAACCTGTCAGAGAGAGATGAGGCTTGACACTTCATAAAGGTGGCGAGACAGCTTTCATGCAGATTCCTGTAGTAGGGAAAGCTAATTCAGTATAGGCTGAGCTCAACTCTCCAGAAATGAAAGGTGGGAGACTTTTAAAACACTGGGACATGCTAATGGAAATCAGGGAAAGAGGATAAAGGGAGGGGAAGCTGGTCATGTGGTTAAGCCACCCGTGGCTTCTCACTGGTGCTTATCAAAGTCAAACTCCTACCCTCCCAGAGGCTGCAGGACAGAGCCCAATCTTCAAAGATTGTATTTCAAAGGGATAACTCCCAAGTCCTTGAGAAAAACATTTCTGGGTCAGAGAAGATCCATCTCAGAGGGACAGATTAAGAATTTTATAATTGTAAGTTTTCTAACAAACGATTGAAATAAAGGATGTCAGAAGCCTACTGAACAAGCAGTAAGTTCTTTAGACTGTCTTGAACTTTCTCAGGCAGGGACTTTAAGGTGTCAGTGACATCCCAGGAGCACGACCTTGAATTGTTCTTAGAAACTATTTCTAGCATTTGTGTGAGTTTCTTAGTGTATAGGGTGGAGAAAATCATTTGTGCTGACAGTTGGCAGACTCTGAAAATCTATGGGTCACGTTTGAAGCCTAGTTAGGATGGGGACTCAGAGAATCTGACTAAATTTTGATTAAGAAGAGAGTTGTCAAAATCTGAAGGGTCTCCATATGACTCCTACCTGCTCCAGGCAACTTCACTGGTCCTGGGGGAGATGCAGGTATGCTCTGTATCTGCCACCTCAACATATTGTGACAGGGCCCAACATGAAGGATCGTGAAGACTCGAAGGATTCCAGGGACCTTGAGAAAACTTGAAAGCTCACAGCAGAAGCCCTTCCAGGATGCCTTCATGGAATGACTCAGATCTTCAAAGCTTCCCTAGTCTCCTTAAGGGAGCTTGAACCGAAGTCCCGGTTCACCCTCAGAGACTCTGAAAGCCCAGCAGAATCCAGGATGTGGTTGTGGATCTCCACCTTGCATCCTTCTCAGGGCCAATACTCCAGGGGCAGCATGTTAGGAGATCACCTCCCACTAGGGATCAATCTGCTCATGTGTTCACTATCTTCTTGTTGTTGTTTTTTTTTTTTCTTCTTCTTCTTCTTTTTTTTCAGTTTCCCCCTTTGTCACACCAGTATATTTCAACCGGGGGTCTATTCTAGAGATGTGCCGCAGAAGGCACTGGGAGGTGAGTAACTCGATTCCTTCTCTAGAGCTAGATCAGGCTGGTAGAAAAGGGGAAGGGTAAATGCTTGATCCTTTCCAGACGCAGCTTCCTTGAGTATAAGGATATAAGACTTAACCAGTTTTATTTTCACTAGCTTAACTTTCAAGCACTTCTTTCTGCAGGACATTGCCTGGGCCATCAGCTTTTATATCCGCTATTTCATCACATTCGGTCCTTTCTACGGAATCTTCAGAACCATGGTGCTCATATATTCAGCCAAGTAAGAAAACAATAATATTATCCTACACTTATTTCCTGGATGATCCTCTTACCTTTCTTACTTGATCTATTTATGATTAGCAAAGGTTTGCAGTTTATGACACCAGACTGCATTCTTGTAGCTGAGACACTTCAAGAAAATGTGGGATAAAACAGCTGAAATAGTTGAATGAGTTTCTGGGAAACTGCATTTGCCCAGTCTTGCCTGTTTTCCCATGTGATTAATTCCCAATTACAGTATAGTAGTCCCTCAGCATCTGAGGAGGATTAGTTCCTGGACCCACCTCAGTTACCAAAATCCAAAGATATCCAAGCCCCATAGTCATCTATCCACATATGTGGTTCCACAACTGTGGACTCAAGCAACCACTAATCTTTTAGTAGTGTGTGTTTTCTTTAAAATATCCATCTTTAAGTGGACCTGCATGTTTCTCAAAGGTCAACTGTATTCTACCTGATCACCAAGTCCTTCAAACTGTAATAGAGCTGGACATCATAATTCTTACCAAAGAGAACAGGAGGCCAATCTTTTTAAATTTATTTTACAACTACAGATTTTCCCCAAATCAAAATGACTTTAAACTGAATAACCCTCTTCAACTTCCCAATGTATTCCCTCCTCATTCATTTGCATTGCTATTAATAAAATAACGGTAGCTACTATGCATCAGGCAATTTGCTAAAGGCTTTACGTTGTGGGCTTCCCTGGTGGCTCAGACAGTAAAGCGCCTGCCTGTACTGTGGGAGACCTGGGTCAATCCGTGCTTCAGGAAGAACCCCTGGAGAAGGAAATGGCAACCTACTCCAGTATTCTTGCCTGGAAAATTCCATGGATGGAAGTGCTGATGGGCTACTGTCAATGGGGTCGCAAAGAGTCAGACACAACTGAGCAACTTCATTCACTTTACATGCATTATCTTATTGGATGTAATCAAAAATGCACAACCAGGCAATGTAGATAGTATCAATTTCATTTTTCTGATAAGAGAACTAAAGTTCAGAGAAATTAAATCCCTCACTCAAGAGCAAATAAGGGCCAGTGGCAGTGCCAAATCAGAGCTTGTACTCAGTTCTATCTGACGACAACAGCCAAGCTGTTAATCACTTTGCATATATCTTTAATTTGTTGTTGCTTTAGTCGCTAAATCATGTCTGACTCTTTTGTGACCCCATGGATTGTAGCCTGCCAGGCTCCTCTGCTCTGGGGATTTCACAGGCAAGAATACCGGAGTTGGTTGCCATTTCTTTGTCCAGGGGATCTTCCCAACCCAGGAATCAAACCTGGATCTCCTGCATTGGCAGATGGAATCTTGACCACTGGGCCAGCAGGGAAGCCTGACCTTCAGTTATCTAGGTATCTTCTGAGCCTGGCACCAATGCCTACAGAAAACACTGGGGACACTGCTCTGGTCCAGTAGGCTGCAAGACAGGTAGTGTGACTGCATGCCTAGTATGCCATCTTTAGATATAAAAGGTCTGCAAAGATGAAGAACAAACCACCACCACATGATGGAGCCTTTGAGCCACTGCCATTTCCTCTACTGCTCAGCCAGATCTGCCCGTGGTTACGCAAGCCCAGTGACTAGAACTTAGACTCCCCAAGGAATGATCATATCTTCCTATTCTCTTAAAGGTTTTTGGAAAGTGTCTGGGTTGCTTATGTTACCCAGATGAGCCACATACCAATGAAAATAAGCAAAGAGGAGAACCGGGACTGGTTCAGCTCTCAGGTAATAATGCTGTTCCGGGAAAACATCCACCAAAGCACTAAGATTACTGTCTGCTTACCTCAAATAATGTTTATTGGAGGCTTGCCAGGGGCCAGGCACTGTCAACTGTTTTGCATGTAGCTACATGAGATGTAGCTACATGTACCTACATGCTCGGAATATTCCCACTTTGCAGATGATAACATTGAGGTATGAAGAAGCTGCACAACTTGTGCAAGATCACACAGCTAAGTGGCAGAAGCAGGTTTTGTTTATTAATTTGGCCACACTGTGCGGCAGGCAGGGTCTTAGTTCTCCTACCAGGGATCAAACCTGTGTTGAGCACACAGTCTTAACCAGTGGACCAGTGGAAATTCCCCAGAAGCAGGTTTAAAACCTCAGCAGTTTGATTTCAGAACCTTGGCTTTTAACCAAGGCTTAATAAACTACAGTCCAAGGGACAATCTAGCCCAGTTTTTATTTTATTTTTTTAAGTTTTATTGGAACACAGCCACACTCATACATTACGTATTCTCTATGATAGTTTTCATTCTAAAACAGCAGAACTGCGTAGCTGTGATGCAGAATTGAAACATTTACTGGGCGGCACTTTACAGGCAAGGTATACTAAACCTGCCTCAATATGATACGATCTTTCAATGAATCTCACACTCCTAGAATAACAGAAGGGAGAACCCTGGATTCCCCCTCATTTCATTGTACAGATAGTGGGGCCCAGAGAGGAGACTCAGTATTCTCAGCAAGCATGCTGTTAACGATTAAAAGATTCATGACCCATGCAGAATACCACTGCCTCCTAAGCCTGACACTGGCTATGCCATGATTAACTGGAGAATCCAATCATCATACTGCTTCCTTCTCCATGCTCATTTGCAAATTCAGTGGACATTCCACACAGTAGTGATTCTCAATCTTTTTGGTCAAGAAACCACTCTTAAAACTTATTGAGAACATAAAAGAGCTTTCGTTGCTGGAGGTTATATCCACTGATACTTACTGTATTTGAAATTGAAACTGAGAGCTTTTAAACATCTATTAATTAATTTTAAAATAACACAATAAAGCCAATAAAGGTTAACATCAGGGTGATTACATCATCCCATGTTTAACAGCCTCTGGAAAAAACCATGCTATAAGCGTGCATGAATGAGAATTTAAAAAGGCAAATACTGTCTCAGAAGTATTATGGGGATCATTTTGACCTTGAAGATCCCCTGAAAGTGTCTTAGGGACCCCAAGGTGCTCTAAAGTACACTCAAGGAACCCTGACATAAAGCAGCTGCAAAAATACCATTTAAAATGGCAACAACCCTAACAAGAATTAAATCTTAGAAAGGCACTGAATAAAAGTCACATTCATAAGCATTCTAAGTAGTCTGAAGAATCCTATGAACTTTGTACAAAATATAATACATTAGATTAAAAAGGAAGCTACTTGTATATATTAATAAATGTATTTCTATGCACAAAACTCTTGATTTAAGCCCTTGCATGCTTTATCCCCCATTTAGAAGTCCTTTAAGTCTATTCTGTGGTAATAATATTCAAACTCCAACAATTTCTACAAGTCCTACAATCCCGCTTCCATCTGCCAAAGTCCTTACTCATGATACCTTAGTCTTCTGATTTTGAGGGCTGATAGTGACTTAGTCCTCTCAGATCCTATTCACTTCTTCATATCTATTGCCTTATCAATACTTCTTAGCAAAATGCCTATTTCCTTTATAATTGTAAGGTCCCTGAGACCTGGGACTTATTTTTATCCCACATGGTTTGTTACATAAAATACGTACTCAATCAGCACTTGTTGAATGATGGATAAACAAAAGAATAACTAAATATCTTGTTTGATACGGGTTCATTTATATCTAATGTAAGCTTTTTCTTTGCAGGTCTTGGCCACCTGTAATGTTGAACATTCCTTTTTCAATGACTGGTTCACTGGGCACTTGAACTTCCAAATTGAGCACCAGTGAGTAAGAGAAATAGTTTATGATAAAAGGCAAGGGCTGTCACTAATAACCGCCCTCCATAGAGTCCAGAGAGGAGCAGTAGACTCGCAATCTTAGGGAAAAAAATGAACCAGGATTCTCTAAAGGATGCTATTTTTCAATTAATGACAATGATAGATAAGGGAAGAAAGAAATGAAGAAGTGTCACAATTGCAAGTAAATGGAGTGAAATCTTGGAAAAGTATCAGTGACTCAGTTTCCAGATTCCTATGGGCTTAGGAAATGGTGATGTCTTTGCATTTTCTTTGTTGGCAAAACCTCAGAAAAATCAGGACACTTGAGTAACCAACTTGGGTTCACACTTAACTATGCTATAATTCAAATATTTATTTATCTGTGTCTTTAGAGCCAAGTTTACAAAATAATTAATGAAGTGGAGTCCCTGCTGCAATTTATACATGGTATTTGGAAATACTTTGCCAATGGGTCAGTTACAGAGAGGAAATGGGTAGTTCACACCTTGATGCAAGTTAAAGCACTGAGAGTCAATTTCCCCAGAGTGTCAGGGGAAAGGCTTTCCACATTCTCTTTGTCTAACCATGTGAGTCTATGATAGTCAAAAAAAGAACAAGACCTTTATTTGTTCAAGGAATTTTTTTCATTCTATCTCTCATATTAGGGCTTGAAAATTTCAGCAAAACAAAACAAAAAGATTCTTACTCACAGTTTCATTAAAGGAGAGATTTCCATCCAAGACGATCATCCGGGAGACTGATGAAAACTTGGGATTAAAAAGTCCATCTCTCCTCACTTCTTATTCCTTTCCTGGGACTTTTAGCTATTTCCCATTACTTAATAAACATTAATCTATTCTTGCTAGGAAGGTAGAAAGAGAGACTAAGACAGAGATTAGCAGGGGCAGGGTGGGCGGTTCAGTATTTCCAGTTCTCTAGGTAGTTCTAAATGGTAGAAAGTTCTAAATGATTTACTTTCATTGGATCAGGCCAAAAATAACAAGTTGATGGAGCTAAAACATATTCTCTTAGTTCTTCCTAAACATCTGCCACCCACAAGGCTTGTAGAGGTTTAAGGGATAAGATGAGTCTGGCAGCAAGTTTAATTTCCCAGAACAAATGTATTGTGCAAGGTCAAGGTTGGGTCTGTGTGGCTGATACCATTTTATTTTGTAAAAGGGGAAAGGGAACTTTGGGTTTCTCCTTAGGTCTGAGAAGTTTTATATCTCCTTTCTCTGTTTCCCTAGTCTATTTCCCACAATGCCACGCCATAATTATCACAAGGTGGCACCTCTGGTGAAGTCACTGTGTGCCAAGCATGGACTACCATATGTGAATAAGCCCATGTTGAAGGCATTTGGAGATATTCTCAGGTAATAACAGTCCCTCAACCCACAGCTCTCATTTCCCTTCACTGTTGGTCACCAGACTCTTCACTGCTTTATGAATCATTCAGCCAATAGCTATTTATTAAGGAGCATCCACGTGCCCAGCATGGACATGAGGCTCAGTACGGAACAACACTAACACAGAAATGATAACAGTCATTCCTACCATTTACCTGCTGCCTTCTGGGTACTTCTTAGCGAAAATACCTTGATGCCCTACTAAATTTCAAGCTTCTTATAAACCAGGGTTCTGCATTATTTGTCTTTGTATCACCCACAGAGCCTTGACATGCTTTAGAACTTAACCAGTGGGAGGGACTCTCAAATTATCTGGTCCAGGGTTGCAAACTAAGATGCTTGCAGGGTCTGATGGGACAGGCAGGCGTGACTCTTCCTACAGGAACTGAGAATCCATACTCATCCTGAAGCATTCACAGTTCTCTGGAGGATCCTGTGCTTGTCAAATTAACTGCCAAAACCTTGGTTACAATTTTTTTTTAAGATTAGGAAAAAGAAAAACAGTATCCTATTAATATGAATAAATAATGCAGCAAGGCTAGACCTAGTCATATCAGATCCCTGAAGAGTGATCCATCTTCACTTTCTACCATTGCCCTCCTCCTTTCCTGCCCTCCAGATATCTGACCTCCCTACAGTTGCCACATAACTCCCTTCCCCTTGCCATGACCCATCCTTGGTCACCTTTTCTTCTACCGAATATCTTCCAACTTGCCACCCACCTCCTGTCACCTTCTCAAGTTCCATTCACTCTCCAAAGCTCACCTGAAAGGTCTTTTCTTCATCTCAGTCCTCCCTTGCCCCCAAGACTACACCTGTAGAGAAGAAGAGAAATGCTTGGTTCTCTTCATGTCTGACCTTTATCACAATCATGATTCAATAGCATATTGGGTAATACGTGTCTCCCAGTGCAGACCAGGAATTCCAGGTGGACAAGACTCTCATCACTCCTATTCACTCCTGTATCACCAGAGCCTAGAAAAATATTTCCCTTTATAAAGTAGGTGAGGTAGGTGGGTACAGGATGAGTTGGTTTCTGGTTATATGATTTATCTTATAGAGATTCAGCAGAGCTTTTTCTTTTAATACTGGAGAAAAGGGAAATGATGCTTTGGGGTACAGAAAAGCATACAACAAAAGAAAATCTCAATCTCCTCCATATAGAAAATGTGAACTCACCTTCTAAAACATAAGTCAGAGTGTATTTGACTCCCTCCACCGGGCAAGATAGAAAGAGGCCTTTCAGATATAGCTGAAAATGACAGCGTTGTAAAGTATTAAGTAAAAGAGCAAATGTTCCATGAAGTAGCTCCTTTGACCCGAATCTCACCTACTCATGATTTTGTCTGCTCCTCTTTGCAGGGCCCTGAAGAAGTACGGAGCCCTCTGGAAGGAGGCTTACTGCACACATCCAGAAATATAATCCAGATGTGCTGGTGCTAAAGAGAAAAACCACAGGCCCCAAAAGTATCACTTGTGCTAAAGCCCATGATACCAAACCTCTATAATACCTGACAGAATTCCACTTAAAGCCTTCCCCAGAAATACAATCTTAATCAACTAGTCTGGAATTTTGGGGTAGGCAGTGTGGTGATAATCTGTTGCATTTTACCCCTTCTCCATTCCTGCCCCTGGCCCAGAGAAAGATTATATATATATATATATATATATATTATATATATATATCTGCATGATAAAACCCTTGTAATCCCTCCCCCCTCATAAAAAAAAGGTGTCTACCCCAAATATACTTTGCTGATGGCTTCCTTGCCTTTCCTTTCTTCCTACAAAAACCTTCCATTTGCACAACCCCTCAGAACTCCCTTCTGCTTAATAACTGGGATACTGCTTGATTCATATAAGTCATTGAATAAAGCCAATGAAGTCTTCAAATTTACTCAGTTGAAGTTTTTTTAACCGCTTGTTCAATAAACTTCCCAGAGGAAGACATGAAGGCCTATTACTTTCACAATTTCCCAGATCACTGAGCATGGCGTTCGAATTCAGATGATCAATCCTATGGATCATGTCTGCCCTCTGCTCACTGGCCACATGCATAAAGATGGCTTAACTGGGCAGACTTCCATTTAAACTAAATGACTCATGAGAGTTATGTTACAGTCCTACCTGAAATTCTTCAATGGATTCCCATTGCTCTTGGAATAAAGCTGCAATCTGCAACCTGGTGATTGACAACAGACTACCAGCATTGGCCCTCCTCCAAGAACCCTGCCCCACCTTGTATTGTCCCTCCCTCAGCTTCAGCCCCAGGCAGCCAAAGTAGGCACAAGGGAAGAATTTTTGACCTCAAATAACACCCCAAAACTAAGTCTCCATACCACCTCCAGTGAACCAAAGGATCAGGACATGACTGGAATTTGAATGCCAGAATCCTTTTAGAAGTGAAGGGTTCTCCATCCTAGAAGATCCCATGTTGAAGCTTCAACCATATCCCATCATAAATGGACAAGTTACAAAATCCACTAATTGAAACCTGCTTCACCAACATTTCTGCCAACTAATACATCCTCCACCAACTCATAATGTTTGACCGAATCTCAAATCAAAGACACAGATTTGAGCCCTCCCCATGTCTCCTTGCCAGCTGGCCTCAAAATAGAACTCTTCTCAAAAGCTGGTGCCATAGTATTGGTTTCTGTACTCTTGGAAAAACTGGCAGGGCAGGTCTTCAGATCGTTAGATATTTGCAGAAGAAGATTTTATGAGCCCAGTTATTACATCCCTTCATATCCAGAAAAGCACTAAACTCATTAATGGCAAATTTGCTCATGACTAGCAGCAAACGTTTGCCAAAATGTGTGCATGACTGCAGGTGCCCCCTTCACTAAAATCATGTATGACACTTACCTTATCCCCTAACAAGACACTGAACTTTTTTTAGAGATAAAAGAACAAAACTGTAAGTCAGGCAGAAGTTCCTCTTTGGAGCAGTTTCTCATAGCTATCAGAAATCCTGTCTCCCAGGCTCTAGTCCTCATTTGCCCCAACAGAACTTAACTCACAGCTCTCATACTGGGCCTTTCTTTCAGTCTATAGAAAGAAAGGGGGGAGGGAGGGAGTGAGGGAGGAGGCAGGAAGAAAAAGCTGTGTGTAAATGTTGCTATTGTTCAGTCTCTAAGCTGTATCCAACTCTCTTTGTGACCCAAGAATTGCAGCACACCAGGATTCCCTGTCTTTTGCTGTCTCCCAGGGTTTGCTCAAACTCATGTCCATTGAGTCAGGGATGCCGTCTAACCATCTCACTCTCTGTTCCTCCCTTCTCCTCCTGCCCTCAGTCTTTCGCAGCATCAGGGTCTTCTTTAGTGAGTCAGCTCTTCAAAACTAGGTAGCCAAATATTGAAGTTTCAGCATCAGTCCTTCTAATGTATATTCAGGGTTGATTTCCTTTAGGATTGACTGGTTAATCTCCATGATCTTCAAGGGACTCTTGAGAGTCTTCTCCATCACCACAATTGAAAAGCATCAACTCTTTGGTGCTCAGTCTTCTTAATGGCCCAGATCTCACATCTGTACATGATTGCTGGAAAAACCATAGCTTTGACTATATGGATGTTTGTTGGAAAAATGCTGTATCAGTTCAGTTCAGTCGCTCAGTTGTGTCCGACTCTTTGCGACCCCGTGAATCACAGCATGCCAGGCCTCCCTGACCATCACCATCTCCCAGAGTTCACTCAGACTCACGTCCATCGAGTCCGTGATGCCATCCAGCCATCTCATCCTCGGTCGTCCCCTTCTCCTCCTGCCCTCAATCCCTCCAAGCATCAGAGTCTTTTCCAATGAGTCAACACTTCACATGAGGTGGTCAAAGTACTGGAGTTTCAGCTTTAGCATCATTCCTTCCAAAGAAATCCCAGGACTGATCTCCCTCAGAAGGGACTGGTTGGATCTCCTTGCAGTCCAAGGGACTCTCAAGAGTCTTCTCCAACACCACAGTTCAAAAGCATCAATTCTTCAGTGCTCAGCTTTCTTCACAGTCCAACTCTCACATCCATACATGACTATTGGAAAAACCATAGCCTTGACTAGATGGACCTTAGTCGGCAAAGTAATGTCTCTGCTCTTGAATATGCTATCTAGGTTGGTCATAACTTTTCTTCCAAGGAATATGTGTCTTTTAATTTCATGGCTGCAGTCACCATCTGCAGTGATTTTTGAGCCCCCAAACATAAAGTCTGACACTGTTTCCACTGTTTCCCCATCTATTTCCCATGAAGTGATGGGACCGGATGCCATGATCTTTGTTTTCTGAATGTTGAGCTTTAAGCCAACTTTTTCACTCTCCTCTTTCACTTTCATCAAGAGGCTTTTTAGTTCCTCTTCACTTTCTGCCATAAGGGTGGTGTCATCTGCATTCCTTCTAATTAGACAGTAAGATAAATTTTATCAAGTTTATGAAGAGCATTTCTATATTCTAACTCTGAATTATTAAAATTCTTAGCAATAGTTATGAGCATCTTCTAAGCAGCAAGTACTGAGTTGTACCCTTCAGAAGTATTATTCCAGTTAGTCCTCACAACAATTCCAAAGGGAAAGTTTTATAATTCATCTCATTTTATAGATAAAAACATGAGACTTAAGGGAAGCCGAGCGACTTGCCTGATCGCACAGGTGAGCTGAGTATAGTCTCAGACACAGGGATGTCTGATTCCATAGTCAACACTCATTAACCTTCAACAAATCAAAAGTAAAGGGGAATTAAATGGCATTATATGTCATGAGCAGTGGGCACATTTGAACTCTAATAGCTTCTCAGAAGCTGATGGAATAAGTATTAAAGGAGTTATCATTCCACCTCACTAGGATCAGCCACCTGGGGAGGGGAGGATACACGGAACATATGACAGGCACAGCAGCAGCATAGTAAGGATGCCTGTTGGCTAGTCTCTACTCCCCAATCCTAAAAGAGCATTATTCACCTCAGAGAAACTCACTGGGAGAGAATCAAGCAGAGATTTCTCCTTTCAGAAGGGACAGACACTGCAAAAAAACATGGAAGAACAGAATGGAGAACTGGACTCGAGTCTTTGCAATTATGTAGCATGAATTCAGCCTGGGAAGAGTTCACCTTCCTTGGGCTTTTCTGTGATATTCTAATTCCTTGAAATAGCCTCCCTCCTTTTCATAAAATCAGGTAGTGAACTATTCCCTATATTTTCAGTCGGTCATTAGACAAGGGTAGCTGCTTGGATTAGAAGTCAGGAGCCTCAGTCCTAATTTCAGCTCCTCAATACCATACCATGAAATTGCCCATGTCTCTCACACATTGCCTCGATCTGTAAAATAGGTGGGTACATAATATTACCTGGCTTATCTGCAACATAGCATTGTTGGGAAAACCAAATAAAGTAAGGCAAATAGAATACTTTCATAAGCCATGAACACTCACTCACATGCTGGTTATTGTTATTACTGTAATGATGGTTCCTCCCATCCTGGACCCATCAAAAGCAAGAGTGGCCCCAAGGTCAACAAGATTTACAGGACAGAAAGACAGGGAACCATCTTAATGATCCCAAGGGCACATTTCCTTAGATGAGAGAATTATGAGTTACAAGTGAGACAATGATTTCTCCTGTTACAACAGGTAACAATTGGGAGTCACCTTCCACTTCTGACTTTACTCAGTCCCCTGGAACCAGCAGCCAGATCTTAAGCCAGAGGAATAGTGAGTCATGGGCTCTAGTTTTCCCAACTTCTAATTAACCATGTGAGTGCACAACTCTCTACTGGAAATCATACCAAATATATCACTTGCTGCTTAAACAATATACTATAAAGTATTTTCTTAACTATTTCCCTGCTAATCATCCACCTGAAGGACATAGAAAGTATAGATTAAAAGTAAATTCTACCCAGAGGAGGAATACACACGGGTACTTTTCTTTCCCACATTCATTTATGAAAATTTGCATAAAGACAGTCATGTTGAAAGAATTTACCAGTGAACATCTATCTGGTCAGCTATCATCCAAATTTTGATGTTACATTTTAGTAAGTTTGTTTTATTTTATATCTATCCATCTGTCTCTCTATCCATTAATCTATCTCTAAATTTTCAGGGGCTTATTTATAAAACTAAACCTCAGATTATGCAAACAACGAAGTTCATTTCTCATCTTCAATAAAGAATTGTGTAGCAGCTTCATCTTTAAGGGGGTTTTATCGGAATGTTGCTATGTGAAGGGAATATAACATGGTTAACGTTGTGGAAAATAAATTAACTCAGTATAAACCTTCTTGTGCAAACATTTATCCTTCATTATTTATTGAGCTTTCAATATTTATTGAGCACTTACCATGTGTCAGACTTGGACCAGATGATGTGACCAAGAGATCCAGGAGCCCAGGTTCTTGAAGCTCACAACCTAGTAGAAAAAATAAATAAATAAATAAATGGAAGAAAAACCAAGATCATCACATCTGAAGAAAACAAAAGGGTGTTTTGAGAGTGATAAGCAGGGACTAATCAAAATAAGGAGGGTCATGGAAAAAGGAGGGAATAATACTTGGTCAGGCAACGTGCTGTTAGAGTCTCTGCAAAAACTATGAGTCACTCCTATCGTGTGACTTGGAGGCTTTCACCACTACAGGTGGGATAGGAGAGCCCTCCTCTGTCTAAACACCCCCTCAGTGCCATCCACACATGCCCAATCTTGAAGCAAAGGATGGAGGGGAACTAAGGCAAAGGGGCAGAAAACATCACAGTGCGCCTAGAATCCCTAAGGACCACTCAGAGAATGAGGCTTCCCTGGTGGCTCAGATGATGAAGAATCTGCCTGCCAAGGCAGGAGATCCAGGTTCTATCTGTGGATTAGGAAGATCCCCTGGAGAAGGAAGTGGCAACCAGCTCCAGTATTCTTGCCTGGAGAATTCCATGGACAGAGGAGCCTGTTGGGCTACATACAATCACAGAGTCAGACACAACTAAGCAAGTCACACTAATATACTCAGAGAATGCAAGAGGGCAAAGCTGCTTAAGTGTAACTATGTCAGGCACAGGGGCCATTTTTGGAAGGAGAGGAAAAAGGAACAAGGTCATAATAACTGACTGTGTTCTTAAATTTATGAAATACTCCTGCATAATAGAAGAAAGTGAAAGTGGCTCAGCCGTGTCAGACTCCTTGTGACCCTATAGACTAGTCCATGGAACTCTCTAGGCCAGAACACTGGAGTGGGTAGCCTTTCCCTTCTCCAGGGGATCCTCCCAACCCAGGGATTGAACCCAGCTCTCCCACATTGCAGGCAGATTTTTCACCAGCTGAGCCACAAGGGAGGCCTGAGAATACTGGAGTGGGTAGCCGTACTCCACTGCTGACCCACTCCTGACCCACTTCTTCCTGACCCAGAACTTGAACTGGGGTCTCCTGCATTGCAGGTGGATTCTTTACCAACCGAGCTGCATAATAGAGGAGATCCCCCGCACAAGGCTGGACAAATTAAGGCTGAGTCATTTGCGCTTCTATAAACAGAACCTCAATTAAAGAAAAATGTATACTCATTTTCACTATATTGATTCTTCCGATCCATGAACATGGTATATTTCTCCATCTATTAGTGTCCTCTTTGATTTCTTTCATCAGTGTTTTATAGTTTTCTATATATAGGTCTTTAGTTTCTTTAGGTAGGTATATTCCTAAGTATTTTATTCTTTTCATTGCAATGGTGAATGGAATTGTTTCCTTAATTTCTTTTTCTACTTTCTCATTATTCGTGTATAGGAATGCAAGGGATTTCTGTGTGTTGATTTTATATCCTGCAACTTTACTATATTCATTGATTAGCTCTAGTAATTTTCTGGTGGAGTCTTTAGGGTTTTCCATGTAGAGGATCATGTCATCTGCAAACAGTGAGAGTTTTACTTCTTCTTTTCCAATCTGGATTCCTTTTATTTCTTTTTCTGCTGTGATTTCTGTGGCCAAAACTTCCAGAACTATGTTGAATAGTAGCGGTGAAAGTGGACACCCTTGTCTTGTTTCTGACTTTAGGAGAAATGCTTTCAATTTTTCACCATTGAGGATAGTGTTTGTTGTGGGTTTGTCATATATAGCTTTTATTATGTTGAGGTATGTTCCTTCTATTCCTGCTTTCTGGAGAGTTTTTATCATAAATGGATGTTGAATTTTGTCAAAGGCCTTCTCTGCATCTATTGAGATAATCATATGGTTTTTATTTTTCAATTTGTTAATGTGGTGAATTACATTGATTGATTTGCGGATATTGAAGAATCCTTGCATCCCTGGGATAAAGCCCACTTGGTCATGGTGTATGATCTTTTTAATGTGTTGTTGGATTCTGATTGCTAGAATTTTGTTGAGGATTTTTGCATCTATGTTCATCAGTGATATTGGCCTGTAGCACTCATTATTAGAGAAATGCAAATCAAAACCACAATGAGGTACCACTTCACACCAGTCAGAATGGCTGTGATCCAAAAATCTGCAAGCAATAAATGCTGGAGAGGGTGTGGAGAAAAGGGAACCCACGTACACTGTTGGTGGGAATGCAGTCTAGTAGAGCCACTATGGAGAACAGTGTGGAGATTCCTTAAAAAATTGCAAATAGAACTACCTTATGCCCCAGCAATCCCACTGCTGGGCATACACACTGAGGAAACCAGAATTGAAAGAGACACATGTACCCCAATGTTCATCGCAGCACTGTTTATAATAGCCAGGACATGGAAACAACCTAGATGTCCATCAGCAGATGAATGGATAAGAAAGCTGTGGTACATATACACAATGGAGTATTCCTCAGCCATAAAAAAGAATTCATTTGAATCAGTTCTGATGAGATGGATGAAACTGGAGCCGATTATACAGAGTGAAGTAAGCCAGAAAGAAAAACACCAATACAGTATACTAACACATATATATGGAATTTAGGAAGATGGCAATGACGACCCTGTATGCAAGACAGCAAAAAAGACACAGATGTGTATAACGGACTTTTGGACTCAGAGGGAGAGGGAGAGGGTGGGATGATATGGGAGAATGGGAATTCTAACATGTATAATGTCATGTAAGAATTGAATCACCAGTCCATGTCTGACGTAGGGTGCAGCATGCTTGGGGCTTGTGCATGGGGATGACCCAGAGAGATGTTATGGGAGGGAGGTGGGAGGGGGTTCATGTTTGGGAACGCATGTAAGAATTAAAGATTTTAAAATTTAAAAAATAAAAAACTAAAAAAAAATAAAAATAAAAAAAAGAAAGAAAAATGTTTCTGTTTATGACCCTACTGTAAATCACAGTCCCTCTAAGTAACTTCAGACCAGTATTGGAACTTGACAAGATGACAGTCCACGCTTCCCTACACGACACAAAAAGGCTCATGAATTACGGCCTTCCTGCCCGGTCACCTCTTCTGCGAGCCATCACCACCATGCTCTCAGTGACGCAGACCCCAGAACTCTGTCTTATTACCTGGAAAAGCCTCCACCATGAGCGCCTCTCCTTGGATTTGAGCATGCTGTTCCTTGAACTTGCAATATTTTTGCAAGCTACTCCACCTTGCATGCTTCTAGTCACACCACATAATTCAAGTCAAAAATTAGCCTAAAACATTTGGCATTCCCCCACTTACAAAAACAGTATGAATCACTCTCTGTTCTTTGTAATGGTGATCCCCAATTAGGTGCACTTCCATACAAGGTACTGACAAGGATTCATTTCCAATATGTACAAAGAACTCATGAAACTCACTATCTAAAAACAAACAACCAATCAAAAAATTGGCCAAAAGTCTAAGACACACAGATGGCCAAGAGACACAGGAAAAGATGCTCAGCATCACTAATTGTTCAGTTCAGTTCAGTTCAATTCAGTTCCGTTCAGTCTTTCAGTCATGTCCGACTCTTTGTGAACCCATAGGCTGCAGCACACCAGGCTTCCCTGTCTATCACCAACACCCGGAGTTTACTTAAACTCATGTCCATTGAGTCGGTGATGCCATCCAACCATCTCATTCTCTGTCATCCCTTTCTCCTCCTGCCTTCAATCTTTCCCAGCATCAGGGTCTTTTCAAATGAGTTGGTCCTTCGTATCAGGTGGCCAAAGTATTGGAGTTTCAGCTTCAACGTCAGCACTTCCAATGAACACAGCCAGGACTGATCTCCTTTAGGATGGACTGGGTGGATCTCCTTGCAGTCCAAGGGGCTCTCAAGAGTCTTCTTCAGTTCAAAAGCATCAAATCTTCTGCACTCAACTTTCTTCATAGTCCAACTCTCACATCCATACAGGAGAAAGGCAAATCAAAGCTACAATGAGGTGCCAATCTACCCTGATCAGAATGGCCATCATCAAAAAACCTACAAACAATAGATGCTGGAGAGGGTGTGGAGAAACAGGAGTTCTCTTGCATTGTTGATGGGAATGCAAGTTCATACAGCCACTTGGAGAACAGTATGGAGATTCCTTAAAAAAAACTCTAAAAATAGAATCACCACTACTGAACATATAACTGAGAAAACCATGATTCAAAAAGACACATGTGCAAAGCACCGTCAACACCAAGAACTCAGGATTCCCTCCACATCTGTCCTCCACTCTCAATACTTAATAAAAAGAATGGTTACTATGGCATGTTCTTGCTGAATTCCAGGCACAGGGTTGAGAATTTTATGGATATTATCTCACTCAAACTTCAAACAATTGAAAGAGATAAAAACCTGCCTAGAGCAGTGGGAAACTTGCTTAAACCTCAGATAACTAAAATAAAAAGTGTATAAGATATACATTTCTCTAAGAAGTAAAATTGTTTTTAAAAATAGCAAATAGCAACTATATTTAAGCATTCTATGAATAATTTGCAAAATAAGTTAAAACACATAAAGTGTTTAGAACCTTGTTTAAAATAGATAATATATAATTTTAGAATTAATGTTAATATTGTTTGATTTCTTTATTTTGAACACTGAGGTGCTTTTCCTATCCTTTAGGGAAGATGGTATAAAATCACAGAAATTGCAGCTTTTCTGGTAATGTGAAATTCCTATCTAATTCCATAAATTTTATCAAGTAGTGCTCTGACAAGAATATTAGAGATGTATGAATGGTAAGACAAATAGGCATTGCTGATTTTAAAAATCAAAAGCAAACAAACGTGTAGTCCCTGCCTTCAAGAAAGATAACGTAATCAATCACGGAAATGTAACATTAAGCAAATATTGTAACACCAGGCTCCCCAAGTGGCTCAGTGGTAAAGAATCTGCCTGCCAGTGCAGAAGACACGGGTTCAATCCCTTGGTCAGAAGATCTCCTGGAGGGGAAATGGCAGCTCACCCCAGAATTCTTGCCTGGACAACCGCATAGACAGAGGAGCCTGGCAGGCTCACTGTGAGGTCACTAAAGAATCAGACATGGCTAAGTGACTGAACAACAACATTATAATACTCTCTCTTTTGCAGGCAATTTTTTTTTTAATTTTAAAATCTTTTATTCTTACATGCGTTCCCAAACATGAACCCCCCTCCCACCTCCCTCCCCATAACATCTCTCTGGGTCATCCCCATGCACCAGCCCCAAGCATGCTGTATCCTGCATCAGACATAGACTGGCGATTCGATTCTTACATGATAGTATACATGTTACAATGCCATTCTCCCAAATCATCCCACCCTCTCCCTCTCCCTCTGAGTCCAAAAGTCTGTAATACACAGCTGTGTCTTTTTTCCTGTCTTGCATACAGGGTCGTCATTGCCATCTTCCTAAATTCCGTATATATGTGTTAATATACTGTATTGGTGTTTTTCTTTCTGGATTACTTCACTCTGTATAATCGGCTCCAGTTTCATCCATCTCATCAGAACTGATTCAAATGAATTCTTTTTTATGGCTGAGTAATACTCCATTGCATATATTTACCACTGCTTTCGTATCCATTCATCTGCTGATGGACATCTAGGTTGTTTCCATGTCCTGGCTATTATAAACAGTGCTGCAATGAACATTGGGGTACATGTGTCTCTTTCAGTTCTGGTTTCCTCGGTGTATATGCCCAGCAGTGGGATTGCTGGGTCATAAGGTAGTTCTATTTGCAATTTTTTAAGGAATCTTCACAATGTTCTCCATAGTGGCTCTACTAGACTGCATTCCCACCAACAGTGTAGGAGGGTTCCCTTTTCTCCACACCCTCTCCAGCATTTATTGCTTGCAGATTTTTGGATCACAGCCATTCTGACTGGTGTGAAGTGATACCTCATTGTGGTTTTGATTTGCATTTCTCTAATAATGAGTGATGTTGAGCATCTTTTCATGTGTTTGTTAGCCATCCGTACGTCTTCTTTGGAGAAATGTCTATTTAGTTCTTTGGCCCATTTTTTGATTGGGTCGTTTATTTTTCTGGAATTGAGCTGCATAAGTTGCTTGTATATTTTTGAGATTAGTTGTTTGTCAGTTGCTTCATTTGCTATTATTTTCTCCCATTCAGAAGGCTGTCTTTTCACCTTGCTTATATTTTCCTTTGTTGTGCAGAAGCTTTTAATTTTAATTAGATCCCATTTGTTTATTTTTGCTTTTATTTCTAGAATTCTGAGAGGTGGATCATAGAGGATCCTGCTGTGATTTATGTCGGAGAGTGTTTTGCCTATATTCTCCTCTAGGAGTTTTATAGTTTCTGGTCTTACATTTAGATCTTTAATCCATTTTGAGTTTATTTTTGTGTGTGGTGTTAGAAAGTGATCTAGTTTCATTCTTTTACAAGTGGTTGACCAGTTTTCCCAGCACCACTTGTTAAAGAGATTGTCTTTACTCCATTGTATATTCTTGCCTCCTTTGTCAAAGATAAGGTGTCCATATGTGTGTGGATTTATCTCTGGGCTTTCTATTTTGTTCCATTGATATATATGTCTGTCTTTGTGCCAGTACCATACTGTCTTGATGACTGTGGCTTTGTAGTAGAGCCTCAAGTCCAGCAAGTTGATTCCTCCAGCTCCATTCTTCTTTCTCAAGATTGCTTTGGCAATTCGAGGTTTTTTGTATTTCCATACAAATCTTGAAATTATTTGTTCTAGTTCTGTGAAAAATATGGCTGGTAGCTTGATAGGGATTGCATTGAATTTGTAAATTGCTTTGGGTAGTATTCTCATTTTCACTATATTGATTCTTCCGATCCATGAACATGGTATATTTCTCCATCTATTAGTGTCCTCTTTGATTTCTTTCATCAGTGTTTCATAGTTTTCTATATATAGGTCTTTAGTTTCTTTAGGTAGATATATTCCTAAGTATTTTATTCTTTTCGTTGCAATGGTGAATGGAATTGTTTCCTTAATTTCTTTTTCTACTTTCTCATTATTCATGTATAGGAATGCAAGGGATTTCTGTGTGTTGATTTTATATCCTGCAACTTTACTATATTCATTGATGAGCTCTAGTAATTTTCTGGTGGAGTCCTTAGGGTTTTCCATGTAGAGGATCATGTCATCTGCAAACAGTGAGAGTTTTACTTCTTTTCCAATTTGGATTCCTTTTATTTCTTTTTCTGCTCTGATTGCTGTGGCCAAAACTTCCAGAACTATGTTGAATAGTAGTGGTGAAAGTGGACACCCTTGTCTTGTTCCTGACTTTAGGAGAAATGCTTTCAATTTTTCACCATTGAGGATAGTGTTTGCTGTGGGTTTGTCATATATAGCTTTTATTATGTTGAGGTATGTTCCTTCTATTCCTGCTTTCTGGAGAGTTTTTATCATAAATGGATGTTGAATTTTGTCAAAGGCCTTCTCTGCATCTATTGAGATAATCATATGGTTTTTATTTTTCAATTTGTTAATGTGGTGAATTACATTGATTGATTTGTGGATATTGAAGAATCCTTGCATCCCTGGGATAAAGCCCACTTGGTCATGGTGTATGATCTTTTTAATGTGTTGTTGGATTCTGATTGCTAGAATTTTGTTGAGGATTTTTGCATCTATGTTCATCAGTGATATTGGCCTGTAGTTTTCTTTTTCTTGTGACATCTTTGTCAGGTTTTGGTATTAGGGTGATGGTGGCCTCATAGAATGAGTTTGGAAGTTTACCTTCCTCTGCAATTTTCTGGAAGAGTTTGAGTAGGATAGGTGTTAGCTCTTCTCAAAATTTTTGGTAGAATTCAGCTGTGAAGCCGTCTGGACCTGGGCTTTTGTTTGCTGGAAGATTTCTGATTACAGTTTCAATTTCCATGCTTGTGATGGGTCTGTTAAGATTTTCTATTTCTTCCTGGTTCAGTTTTGGAAAATTGTACTTTTCTAAGAATTTGTCCATTTCTTCCACGTTGTCCATTTTTTTGGCATACAACTGCTGATAGTAGTCTCTTATGATCCTTTGTATTTCTGTGTTGTCTGTTGTGATCTCTCCATTTTCATTTCTAATTTTATTGATTTGATTTTTCTCTCTTTGCTTCTTGATGAGTCTGGATAATGGTTTGTCAATTTTATTTATCCTTTCAGAGAACCCGCTTTTGGCTTTGTTGATTTTTGCTATGGTCTCTTTTGTTTCTTTTGCATTTATTTCTGCCCTAATTTTTAAGATTTCTTTCCTTCTACTAACTCTGGGGTTCTCCAATTCTTCCTTTTCTAGTTGCTTTAGTTGTAGAGTTAGGTTATTCATTTGACTTTTTTCTTGTTTCTTGAGGTATGCCTGTATTGCTATGAACTTTCGTCTTAGCACTGCTTTTATAGTGTCCCACAGGTTTTGGGTTGTTATGTTTTCATTTTCATTAGTTTCTATGCATATTTTGATTTCCTTTTTGATTTCTTCTGTGATTTGTTGGTTATTCAGAAGCGTGTTGTTCAGCCTCCATATGTTGGGATTTTTAATAGTTTTTCTCCTGTAATTGAGATCTAATCTTAATGCATTATGGTCAGAAAAGATGCTTGGAATGATTTCGATAGTTTTGAATTTATCAAGGTTAGATTTATGTAATCTATCCTGGAAAAGGTTCCATGAGCACTTGAGAAAAAGGTGAAATTCATTGTTTTGGGGTGAAATGTCCTATAGATATCAATTAGGTCTAACTGGTCTATTATATCATTTAAAGTTTGTGTTTCTTTGTTAATTTTCTGTTTAGTTGATCTGTCCATAGGTGTGAGTGGAGTATTAAAGTCTCCCACTATTATTGTGTTATTGTTGATTTCCCCTTTCATACTTGTTAGCATTTGTCTTACATATTGTGGTGCTCCTATGTTGGGTGCATATATATTTATAATTGTTATATCTTCTTCTTGGATTGATCCTTTGATCATTATGTAGTGGCCTTCTTTGTCTCTTTTCACAGCCTTTGTTTTAAAGTCTATTTTATTGGAGATGAGTATTGCTACTCCTGCTTTCTTTTGGTCTCTATTTGTGTGGAATATCTTTTTCCAGCCCTTCACTTTCAGTCTGTATGTGTCCGTTGTTTTGAGGTGGGTCTCTTGTAGGCAGCATATATAAGGATCTTGTTTTTGTATCCATTCGGCCAGTCTTTGCCTTTTGGTGGGGGCATTCAACCCATTTATGTTTAAGGTAATTATTGATACGTGTGATCCCATTGCCATTTACTTTATTTTCTTGGGTTCGGGTTTATATGCCCTTTTTGTGTTTCCTGTCTAGAGAATATCCTTTAGTATTTGTTGGAGAGCTGGTTTGGTGGTGCTGAATTCTCTCAGCTTTTGCTTGTCTGTAAAGCTTTTGATTTCTCCTTTGTATTTGAATGAGATGCTTGCTGGGTACAGTAATCTGGGCTATAGGTTATTTTCTTTCATCACTTTAAGTATGTCTTGCCATTCCCTCCTGGCCTGAAGAGTTTCTATTGAAAGTTCAGCTGTTATCCTTATGGGAATCCCCTTGTGTGTTATTTGTTGTTTTTCCCTTGCTGCTTTTAATATTTGTTCTTTGTGTTTGGTCTTTGTTAATTTGATTAATATGTGTCTTAGGGTGTTTTGCCTTGGGTTTATCCTTTTTGGAACTCTCTGGGTTTCTTGGACTTGGGTGATTATTTCCTTCCCCATTTTAGGGAAGTTTTCAACTATTGTCTCCTCAAGAATTTTCTCATGGTCTTTCTTTTTGTCTTCTTCTTCTGGGATTCCTATAATTCCAATGTTGGAGCGTTTCATATTGTCCTGGAGGTCTCTGAGGTTGTCCTCATTTCTTTTAATTCGTTTTTCTTGTTTCCTCTCTGATTCATTTATTTCTACCATTCTATCTTCTATTTCACTAATCCTATCTTCTGCCTCTGTTATTCTACTATTTGTTGCCTCCAGGGTGTCTTTTGATCTTATTTATTGCATTATTCATTATATATTGACTCTTTTTTATTTCTTCTAGGTTCTTGTCGAACCCTTCTTTCATCTTCTCAACCCTTGTCTCCAGGCTATTTATCTGTGATTCCATTTTGATTTCAAGATTTTGGATCATTTTCACTATCAATATTCGGAATTCTTTCTCAGGTAGATTCCCTATCTCCTCCTCTTTGGTTTGGTTTGGTGGGCATTTCTCCTGTTCCTTTACCTGCTGGGTATTCCTCTGTCTCTTCATCTTGGTTATATTGCTGCATTTGAGGTGGCCTTTCTATCTTCTGTGGAGTTCTCTTTATTATGGAGTTTCCTCACTGTGGGTGGGGTTGTATCAGTGGCTTGTCAAGGTTTCTTGGTTAGGGAAGCTTGTGTTGGAGTTCTGGTGGGTGGAGCTGGATTTCTTCTCTCTGGAGTGCTATGAATTGTCCAGTAATGGGTTGTGAGACGTCAATGGTTTTGGAGTAAGTTTTGAGCTGGCCTGTATATTGAAGCTCCAGGGGGGTGTTCCTCGTGTTGG